>NC_020496.1:36350872-36392860 GCF_000184155.1 Fragaria vesca subsp. vesca | reverse complement strand
TCTCTCTCTCTCTCTCTCTCTCTCTCTCTCTCTCTCTCTCTCTCTCTCTCTCTCTCTCTCTCTCTCTCTCTCTCTCTCTCTCTCTCTCTCTATATATTCCTGTAGCTAGAATTAATGATCAAATCGATCTCGGATGTGGTCGAATTTTCGGATCTACTGGACCTCCACGTATGTCGCTAATTTACTAATTGATTAGGGGATGCTTAATAATACAAGTTTGATTATATATGCCCGGTATATATCTTTGATTTTGGGCGGCGTCTTTTTTCTTCTTAATTATCGATCTAAAACAACTTCTCTCTTTGCAGACACTAGACTAGGGTGGGTATCTTACTTGTTGTTCCCATATCCATGTAGGGATTATGTCATTATTAGTTTTCATTATCATCGCGTATATATTATTAATCCGATCAAGTATAATATATTGGAACAAGAATGTGCTCACATATGTATATTCTTGTTAATCGAGAAAAGGAATAAAGCTCTATATTCCGTGACTATGTATATCACAAACTGAAAAATGATTTACGGATTCCATCATTGGCAAGTTGAAATATTTAAACGTAGAAAATAGAGAACACAATTGAGCTAATTAACTTGGAACAAATGAAAGCTTATTCGATTGTAATTAAGTAAAACATTTTCTAGAATTCTATATACGAGGAAGGAGCAAGTGGGGCACATGTTAAGGGTTCATGGGTTCCAGCACGCATGCTTAGACATGTACGCGGCATGTTCACCGTGTAGCAGCAACTTTTTCACTATTCTGGTATCACATATGGAACATAATAATATGAATTTCCGCGTACTGGTATTAAAGCTAAAGCATAAAAACCCCCCCGCAGACCCAGAAATATGTTAAACAAAAACGAAGCAGCAGAGAGATCGAATGCATGCAATGCAGAAGAGATAGAGAGCTTAAAAAGGGACGTAGTGTCCGTACATGAAGTTCCTTTAAGAAGAAAAAAGGAAGGTTTTCTTCGATGCATTTTTCGGGCCTTTGGGTCGCTGGCATGGCCGGCTTTAATTTATTACGTGCATATATACGCGCAGGGGGGAAGTAAATACGTACATTAATACGAGGTGCAGTGCAGCAGCTGGGCAATAAGGCAAGCAGCTGGGACTGGGAGGGAGATCCAGAGACAGCTGAGGTATCAGCAGCTGGCCGGGGGAGGGAATTAATTGAAGAAAAAGAAAATGATATTATTCGATTCTGCTTTGAATCACAGTTGTCAGAAATACTCGACACCCCTCTTTAATTTGCTACGTAGTACGTACGTACGTACGTACGCCTGGCCTGTTATTAATTACGCATTTTTTACCCAAGAGTAAATAATCTTCCTCCTTACCCATGTATATATGTACAATGTACGTATGGATATAAATCGATGTACATGCATGGTGCAGGATGCAGTACGTGTACGGATATCAGTACAGTTGCAACAATACTAGACAACTATATACGTACATAGAAATGACAACTATATATGTGAACGTACGTACGTAGACACGACAACTACTGCATGTATACGTATGTATGTGAAAGGTACGCACGATCAAGCTAGCTAGTTACAGAGACGTACACAGAGCCTGGATTAATGTAACCCACGCCGGATGTAGCCGTATGTTGGTAGATAGGGGTTGGTCTGGAAAGGCATACGTACAATTAAAGCATTGAAATGCCTCAACATGCATGCATGCATGCTTCTGGCTCTGGGCATCTGCATCAGATCAAAACCCTGAAGACTGTCTCTCTTGCTCTCCCCACACGCACCTTTGCTTCATTGTTAATCTGGTCAATACTACTGTATCCATCGGTCAATATCAATTCTTTTGAGCTGAAGTAATCGACCTGTACCGTTTGTCAGTTTGATCCAAAGGTGGGGGATGATCGATGGATCGGTCGGGTAGGTATTACGAATATTAATTGGGAAGCTAAAAATTAATAAAGACCTGCTGCCTGCATATATATTTTTCAGACGTACGTAAAAGGTTGTATTGACTATACAGTAAAAAGTAACAACAAGATCGAGCGTGATCGAATCCTCAGGCTTTAATTCTGTCCCAACGCATATCTACTTCTGTATGGACGATCAGTCTACCATTTCTGGTTGAACCAACAGAGGGCAAATAAAGCGGGAGTGGGATGGGATATCCTAGTCGAGGACTCGAGGAGATAAATAAGCCCCTCCTTATTGGGAGATGAGACTCTGAGAGAGAGCTAGAGCCTGAACCACTGTGCAAGATCATAACGTCAACCAAAATAATCCTCCTTTTCTATGCAAGCTTCCTTTGCTTTAGCGTTTAGCTTTTAGGACTTGTACCATTTGTCCCTTTGCTCCATTGGTGTCTATCGATTTTATTATCCTGTTTTTAATTGACCGGTAATTAAACATTCTTAATCTGCTTAACCCAACCAAACGTAAGCAAGATTACAATCATTCTCGGTTAAGAATGTCCTTATTTATTTTTATAGTGTGGATTTCTAATTTAAACTTATTTTTTAATCAAATTTTCAGACCTCCACCGTCTAGTCTTTAGTTACTAATGTATAGATCATCACTATAAATTTTCAGCCAATTTGATACTCGTTAATGCCCTCAAAATTGCATTTTTCTATTATAAACATGAACGGTTCAAGTTAGACAGAATTCAGTTCGTCCATTATTTTAATCGAGTTTGATTGCTTTAACGACTATCAAATTAGCTGAAAATTTACATAGATGATCTACACGTTAGTACCTACAGAGTATACGGTGGACATGTGAAATTTCGATTGAACAAGTATGTCCTTACAGAGAAAATTAATAGCTTGATTAATAGTAGTCTTTGCATTGGAATATCAATAATGGACAATCTTCCCGTTGTGAGGCTAGGGTATTGAGATGAGATGTGAGATTAGGGCTAGTGAGGCGGGAGAAGATAGAAGCACAGAACATGTCAACATGCATGTCATGGTGATCGAAAAGCCGGTGACTCTCATATAATGCATGCATGTGGGCAAATACTGGTTATCAATGTTTCTCCTGAGGTTCTTCAGTCCACAAAGGTGAGTTTTCACCAAGATGACGTGACAACTTCATAACCTCTTATTTCAGTCAAGTCCAAAAGTCCACTAACAATAGGTTTAAAACAAGATGTTATGATGCTATCACATCACCTTGGTGAAAACTCACCCGATGGACTGAAGAATTTCCGCTGTTTCTCATAATTTGTTAGGGTTATCCGAAACTTCCATACATCAAGAAACTAAGAAATCTGATTGTATATTTACATTAATACTTCTATTCTATATCATGCATCAGTTCATCACTTAACAAATTAATAAAACACAAGGTGATCGATAAATTAATGTTTATACGTTTTGGAAATATATCTAGGCTGGTACGGTGTTCTGTATCTAAAAACTTTTAATTGGTAAGGCAATATTCACCAACACATACTGTAAATTAAATAAAAAAGATGATACTGGCCGCCGGACAAGCATGCATTACTCTCGGAAGGGAGACACCGTCAAGTTCAGCTTATTGTGTATATAATGTAGGAAATGATTGGGAATTATAATTAAGCGCGCGGCGAATTAATATACGTGCCGCATGTAGGTTATTGAAGAAGGTAGAACATTATTAATTAGCGGAATGAGTGTATACAACTTATTTTCAGCATTAAGTAGTGATACGTTATAAAGGGGTCCCCGGCCGGAGGAGCGGCATGAACACATAAAATAAGTGCGGCAAAATTAGGTCAGCAAGTAATTGAAGCTAGCTGCAACTGTGTAAGTTGGACAAACATTTTCTGAGCTTCTGTACACAGAAGCAGATACCCAGCAGAGAGCTTAATCAATGGAGGAGGAGGAGGAGGAAGAAGGTGACGATGATGATGATGATGTATGTCGTCGTCGAGAGCAAAATCTGACGCAATATTTAATTGGCATCTGGCTTGCCTTTGGTATAAAATTACTGCTAATATAAATATGCGACTTTTGAGAGCTAATTAATAAGCTTTAGCTCCTTGAGCCGTTAAAGCAAACGACATGCATGACGGCTTTGCTCAGCCTTTGTTGCTCGCCCATGACGTTAGCCCGACGTTGACTGCTTTTTCTTCCCTTTGTTTCCTCGCCTACTGTTTGTCGTTTTTCACTTTCGACATCATCGATATGCTTTCTGCCTAACCTGATAGTATTGTTACTGTTAATTTGGTTTTAATTAAACCAAATTAAACAGTTTCTGGTATTAGGGGGCTTCAAATATCAATGCCCCTGTTTCTGTTACTGTTTAGGAACTTGAGCTAAGCTGTTAGTTTGAGCTAAGCACAAAAATGAATATCCAAAAACTATAACTAACATTTGTTTGTTTGTTTGTTTGGAAGAAAAGTCTCTCATAATTTTGTATATAGGGTGGTATCGATCTTGGTATTGGGATCTGTCGGTGGTTCTGTCTCAGTCTCACCTTATTCATGCCTAAGCCAGCTGCATCAGAATTCTTGTTCATGGCACACAGGGGGTATGTCTGTCTTCCTCTACGTACTTAACTCTTTTGTCTGGCTTCTTCATTGGCCACCAAGCTTACTTATTAACTCTTTTGTCTCGCTTCTTCATTGGCCTAGGGTTTGTCTGTCTTCCTTGCTCGCTTCTTCAGTGGCCTTACTTAGGTACCTTCAGCCTACATGGATTTTGCTTAATCTGTTTATCGACCCTGAAACTGATCGAAAACATAGATAATAATCATTTATACAGTAATTAATCTGCTCACAGAGTTTAGCAAATCAACCTTGTATATGGTCGTTAAATATCAAGTTTTGAGTTTAACATAATGTTTGTCTTTTGCATGTGTCTTTGCTTATGACCACAGAGGGTTGAATAACTTGAATTAGAGGATCGGAGAGACAGTGGTAGTTCCTACCATGGAAGTCGAACTATGTCAATTCATGTCTAACAAAACCTTGTCCATTTGTTTTAAACATGTATTCCATCAATTCGTATCAATTACTCTATATGTTTCTGGAACTAACCGAACTTGAAAATCGCACTTGAATTAGTGTATGTGATCGTCGTTTGATTTCATACAAAATTCCTTACTATAGCATAATACGGTTTTTTTTGTTCAAAATTGAATTTTCTTATTTTTTAACCAAATTTTTTGTATTATCAAATCATGACTTTAAAGTACTTCTCGAACTGATGGAACTCGAGAATCTCATTCGGATTAGTGTTATACTATGTTCTCTTGATTTGAGCAAAATCCCTTGTTACAGCACATGTACGGTTTTTTTAGGTGAAAATTGAAAGTTCTTATTTTTTAACCAAACTTTTTTTATTATCAAATCATGACTTTGAAGTACTTCTCGAACTGACGGAACTCAATAATCTCATTCAGATTAGTGTTAATGATGAAAATTTTCATCACTAACAATTATACAATGTTTGCTTGATTTTATGCAAAATCTCTTGTTATAGCACATGTACAGTTTTTTTGGTCAAAATTAAAGGTTGTTATTTTTTAACCAAATTTTTCCTATTATCAAATCATGTCTTCGAAGTATTTTTCGAACTGACGGAACTCGAAAATCTTATTAGGATTAGTGTATACGATCTTCGCTTGATTTGAGACAAAATCACTAATTGCTATAACACATGGTTTATTTTGTTTCAAAATTGAAGGTTCTTATTTTTTAACCAAACTTTTTCTATTATGAAATTAAGACTTTGAAGTACTTCTTGAACTGACGGAACTCGAAAATTTCATTCGGATTATAGTATAGTTGTATACGATTGTTGCTTGATTTCAATTCTGTTCCAAGTTAAGTTAGGGGTTGAAATTGTGATTGATGCCTTGATCTATGAGAGTGATGAGATATTCAAGTCTGGAAGGAATTACAAACTACGCATTTCCAAGCCAGCATGTGAAGTCCTATTCCTAACCAGGACAAGGAGATACTGTGAGGCGTGCGTTTGAATTGAATCTACAATGCTAATGTCTCCTTATCCGATGGAATTTAGCCAATACATGTGGATGTAGTCCTTTTTATTGGTTAACAAATCATTACCAAATATGGCTAAGAAATGGAAGTGGCTGATCAGTTTGACCGGATGGTCGAGGTTGGCCTACTTACCTACTACCATGATTCCAAAATATATCCAGGTGTTCCCATTTCCACATAGAAAAGCAAGCAAGGAAGATGATTCCACATTGGTAAAGCAAGGAAGATGAGACAGTCGACTAGACGTTAGACAATGGTGGCTCTCTTTCCGTTTCCGCCAGTGTATTTCGGATTTTCGAGCAAACATGGTCTCTCCACCGCCACCAACGTCCCATATACTTGATAAAATTTCTATAACAACAAAATATCACTTCTATATAATGAAATGAATCACAGATGGAATATAGGTCCACAAGAAACTACAGCAACTCTTGTCTAGTTAGGTCTTCTGTCTAAACTCACATCTATCTCAGGCGACTACATTATTATCCTATTCTCCGTTCAACAGGCAACGGAGCTTCTAAATCCACAAATTAATGACTTCCGAAAATACAAATTACAGACATTTACTATGTGCAAATCTAATTAGCTAGCTAGGTAATCAGAAGCACACAAGCAATCAAGTTCCCTCCCCAGGAAGAAAATGGAAACCTTCAAAACCTTTGTAACACCCAAGTGTTTATCTACTTCAGCAAGAGCCCTCCTTCCTTCTGAAACTGAGAATTTCATTGCCTAGACATTGGCGCCAATTGCATGGATGATTGTTGGCTGTAGAATTTACCATCTGATCCTTGGAAACTCTGATAAGGATTTGCCGGTGCCATCAAAGGTTGAAGACCATTCACTTGAGCTCCTCCTACTGGTGTATAACCAGGCACTGCTGATGTCTGCGGCTGGGCTATGCTATAAGTAAAAGATGGAGCCTGCAAATACTGGGATACTGGGTACTGTGATACTGGTGGTAACGGTGGCAATGGTGGAGGAGATGATGGGGGAGGTGGCGGCTCGGTAGGAGTATATTGTTGGCTGGTGGCAGACACATTGAGCTGGAGTGATTCAGAATGTGAGAAGGGAGAAGATGCAGATGGGTTAGGACTCCGGGGAACATAAGATGACAATTGGTCGTCACTATTGAGTTTAAGTCTCTTTTCAGATGGATAATCACCAGAAGACCCTTTAACTGGATTGCTGATAACACCCTCTGACGCCAGAGAGGAGAGGACATAAGAGAGCATCTGGGCTGAGTCTGTCGATGCGGTTAGCTTTGCTGCCACTGCAGCAGCTGCAGACTTGAGAGGATCTTCCTCCACCTGACCAGATTTTTCAGCAAAAGGGACCTGCTGTGTGTACATTACTGGAGCTGATTGCTCTCTACCCACCGCCATAAAGCTGTGAGGTGCTGCAGAGGTATGAGCTTCTTTTGAGCTCTGATCTATTGGCTGCAAATTATTGCTGCTACTCATTAACTGACGGCAGAAAGTACTGGCCTGTTCTGACTGTGACTGTGCCGCCTGGAAAACAATACATACAGTGCACCCACTTAGCAATGCAATGTAAACATATATGGTAAACTAACCTAAGGTCTTTATTTGCTAAAAATATGATACTTTACAGACAAATTCAATCTGATGGTTATTAGTTTAAAAAATATCCAAATAGTTGCATTACTTTTACACAAGTAGATTGACATGCATTACACACCTGAAGTTGATTTCGGAGTTGATCCAACTTGAATTCCTGATGACAAAACTATGTCAGCTCACAAAACAGTTAATGGCAATTTTAAGGTCTTCAATGTGACAAGAGCCAGTAGACTAACCTGCTCTTGCAGAGCCTCTTTCAGATGAGACACAAGAGTAGCTCTCGATGATTCCACTGCAGTTAGTTGATCAATACAGTCCCTCAGAATAGCATGCTGCCCATGCACTTCCTCTGCAAATGCAGCTCCTTGAAATTGCCGTAGTCAAAACAGGAAATTAGAACAACAAACTTCCAGATGCCAATTCAAGTACAGTTGTATTAATTATTATACAAGACAAACAACTTTTAAAGAAAAAAAAAATGGAAAACAAATCCAAAAGATAGTTAAATCACACCATACATAGACTAAATTATGAACTTGACTTGTTTGTATTTGTGATTTGAACATACAATCCCCCTCTTTATAGAAGTGCAGATTTAGACTCTTTTTAAAATAGCATGCAAGTGATAAAAACATTTCCAATTGCAGGATGTTTCGCATTGAGACATCACGCATCCGTGTTGCTCCAGCTGCAATCTATATGACTATATGATAAATTATGCTTAAGTTTGTAACCACAAAACATGCTATGACAATAAAACATATGAACAAACAACAAAAATCAACCTACGAATCTATACAGAACAGCCTATACCATACATGGAAAGTGAGAAAATAACCATGATATGATACTTTTTCATTGGTTGCAAACGGGTGTTCCAAACCACTAAATACCAAAACTTCCACTTCTTAGTTCAAATTCCAAAATAAAACTCATCTCCAGATTCACCATGAGCTCTCTGATCCCCAGTACCCCACCCCAAACATGTCTTCCAGATAGCTAACCCAGTTTTCAATATACCATAATTGTTCATATATGTTCCTGGTAAGTAGCAAGCTTCGCAAACATAATACTACACACACTTCAAGTACATGCCATTAAATTTTATATTGGCCACTATTATGTCGGTTCACCTACTACTCCAGCTCTTTCCTCCCAAGATTGCACCCCAAAAAAGTCGATCTCATTGATCAACTCTTTTCCCTCTTCGAATAAGTTTAGAGAAGGTATGTTTGCTAAGAGATTGTTTCATATTACTAAATACTGTATAACCCGATTGAGTGAAACTAACTAATTACAATTTTACTTTCCACTTAATGCGCAATAATTAATCAAAAACACAGATGCACAAACATAAATCTACAAATTCTAAAAGTTTCTCATGAAGATACAGGGGCGGGAAATACCTGAATTGAAATCACCAGCAACTTCCTTGTCTGCTTTCTCAAGACAGTTGATAGCATTCTTACATTTTCTCAAGATAGTGTCTTCATCCGTCTGGCCATAAATAGCTTGGTAATCGGAAACTATCTTGTCCAATGAAGTTCCAGCAGGCTGTTATACAAAAATTAGAGATCAAATAAAAAACTGCAGCAAAATGCTTAACCAAAGAAACAAGTGTGCAATCTAAATTACCGGTCTAACCACCAAATGCTTCCCATTTCTATTATTATTTTCCACCTGCCTTCCTACAAATTCTTCCTTTAGAATTTGGCCACGAGAACCAAACACTTTTCTTTCTTCCCAAATATTAATCTACAAGAGAAAATACAACAACATCAGCATATCCTCATTCTGAATTTTTGAAGTAAAATGGAGTGAAGACGAAAAGTCTAAACAAAAAAAAAAACAATATTTTCTACATCATTAAATTCTATTTTGCTCAAGCCTTCCATCAAGTGGTTTAAGATAAACAGTCTGCACAGTGATATACCAGTCGTTGTGCTGCATTTTTTCCAAATTCATCTCCATTCTGAATTACATCACGAAGAGCATCTGGAAGAACCTTCCAGAACTCACCAACAAACTCTGCACCTTTTCTCCTACTGTTCTGTAAAATATCATTTGCAAGATACAGAAAAGCCAATCTTTGTTCGCGCGGAGAAGAATGAAATTGCCTGGCCCAAGTTTCAACAACTTGCCTTGCTTTATTCATATGGAAAATGCACCAATGTGACAAAGCTTAATTTGAATTAAGGAAACCCACCAATTGAAGCCACAAAGTAACTGACACCAAAACTAACGACAATCATTGCAACATATGTGAAAAGAATCAGAAATGCAAAAGCTCAAGTTGGGAAACAAGAATTGCTAGTTTTGAAAATATCAACAGAGAAATCAACTAAAGTACAGAGTAACAGCTAAAGAAACTCAAAACCAGACTAGGAAAATTTATTGAAATTGTTGATTGCTAATGGTTTGCAAAACCCCCTTTAACAATCCTCATAGAAACACGAAAATTCCAAAGTTACATAGGAGATTTCAAAAAACAAAAGGGTGATAGTTTGTTCCACGAGACCCTGACACACTAGTTAAGTCGGAATAAGCAGAAAATATCTAAATTTAAACCTATAAAATTAGAATGCTAAAGTAGACAATGCTTTGCATATGATTCATCAGAAGGATACTCTCTATGCTCGCTTGCGAGCTGTTGAGCTTGGCTAGCTTCTCCACTAAAATCTGAGGATTGAATGCGCTTCCCATGGCTCCAGCAAGAGTTGGCCAAGCTAACGATTGCAGTTCAGAGCTTTACAATGAGAAACCTTCATCAAACAGCAAAACAATTAATTTCCACCTGTGGTAAGATGAAGAGGAACAATACTGTAAAGTTTAGCATCACTTGAACTAATAAACTATGTATCTGAAATTGGATCTTACATGCCTTTAAAAAGCCTAGAAGATATGACACCTAAGAACATTATGCAAAGACAAGAAAACACAATATTTTCGTTCTAAGTGGATATTTAAGTACCAAAGTTTCAAAATTTGGAACACAGATTTCCAGTCAATTTTCAGACGTCTCTCCACACGACCACACATAAACCACCCAAAAATTTCCTGAATTTAATCCCGTTTGCAGACCTGATAGATTATCCACTGTCATTCTACACTCCAAGAACAATGTCATTGAAACGCCTTCAACTATGCAAAGTTTTGTAGAGCCAAAGACAAACAAACCCAATTCACAGACTTCTAAAATTTTCAAAACCAATGCGCAACCTACAAACCTCAACTGTTTCAATTGTTTATAGCAGTTTCCGTCTCATGAATTTAAACATACTGAATGTAATACTCTAATAAAGGTAAAAAAAACAATCAATCCCAAACTACCTGGACATAGTAAGCCATAACAGCTATTCGAATTTGAAGCAGACAAAATTTTCAGATAACAAAACAAAGAGAGAGTTAAAATTAAGAGAAACAGAAAACAGAAGCAGTAAGAATTAGAAGCCCTAAAGCTGTTGAGGGGTGACCTCACCTGTTTGTGGTAGCTCGCAGGAGGACTTGTACCATGGAATCAATGTTGGGTGTCTTGAAAGTAGGGTTTGGTACCAAATTGAGTTCGGTGTCGGACTCGGATTCTCTCCCAAACCACGGAGACAAAAGATTCCAAGTCTAACGGGGTTGTTCCTTTGAGTTTGGGGCTTCTCCGCTAATCGGCTTTAGATATTACAGAGCGGTCGGTGTTCAAATTCCTAAATTATCCTTTACAAGTTTGGGTAATTTAGGAATTTGTTCCTTTGGCATTGTCTTTAGCGATGTTCCGTGAGAGAGAAGTCCCTACACAAGTCCATCTAATTCAGTCCAACTACTTTGGACTGTAACCACTTGAGTTTGTCTTAGGTTCAAAGTGCATGTAGACTGTAGAGCATTCTTCAAGTATATGTTTCTTCCAAACGTGAAACATGGCGCCATGTATCACATAAGTACTGTGACAATGCCATTCTGGATCCTCTAAGAGATTGATTGCCAAGTTCGCTTTCCTATATTGCCTAGGAACATTTTGATAGCTCTAACATTGATAGTTTGAATCTGTGTTATTTTTGTAATGGACAAAACATAAGTAGACGGAACAAATACCAGGACTTTTATTTTTAGCACCCACGAAGAACAATCATTAATTTCATGGACATAACAGTAGTCCATGAGAAACAATCACATTACAAGTAGCAGTGAATCACGAAAATTAATAGCTTACATAGGGAAAAAAAAAAAGACACTTGTTGCTGCTGATCTAGATATTCATCAGTTCTTGAAAGACATCCATGGCAGAAGCTGGAAGACCCAAAAGCACGTTTATGTTTTTCTTCTCTGTCCCATTGGACAGGAATAAGATCACCTCTTTCTCCGGCAAAGCCACTGGACCTGAGAGTATAGGCTCTCCCCAACCAAAGTCAGTGGTGTAAAACGAAAGTCGAGACCAAGTTGTGATCAAAAGAGTGGATGCCAGAGAAGGTCTAGCTCTCGTCGCTTCGAAATAGTCTATGGCTGATCTCATGTAACCGTCAGTGACCATCTTGATGGCATCTTGAACAAGCCCGACCGCATGTGACAGTGGCTTTTCCAGCAGCTCACCTGCTTCACAGATTGAATTTGTTAACACAATGCCATTCCCAAAGTATCCTTTTGGGAGTGGTGGGTTGAACTTAGGCCTCCCATCAACAGCAAACAAGAGTTTGATCTGTTGTTCAGGCAAGAGTCTGAGTGCTCTAGTCCGAGCTTTCCACACAAATGCCGAGAGGGCTTCAAATGTAGAGCACTTGTCAAGAGCACCATCTTCCCTGGCTTTAGCTTTCAGCTTTTCGAGCTTCTCAGTGTCAAAACAGAAGGACCTATACAGCATCTTGTCCTCATCAACTTCAGAAGAGTTACAGCTAGAATTGCCATCAATAAGCTCGGAGAATTCTTGGTGCAGGTGATCTATCTTAGGTGGGTTTCGTGCTTTGAGTATGCTTCTGTCTAAAAATGGAGCAACTTGTAATGGCAAACCTCTCGCAGTTTGTCCCCATGAGTTCACAAACTCCATAGCCCCAATGCCATCAAACATACAGTGGTTCATGCACAGGCCAAGAGAAAACCCTCCACATTTGAATTTTGTCACCTAAAATGTCATAAGAAATAAGTTACCAAGTTTTGTATTTTGGTGAATAGTAATGATCCAGTGTGTTGAGGTAGAGGGTTGCATACCTGGGCAACAAGAGGAGGCACTTCTAGTATGTTCTTGGCCCCAGGAATGTCATAGACCAGCTTTCCAAGAGTCTCTGGATCAGGCTTTGTTATGTCTCCAATATCTTCTATTGTACAATCTGCTTCTGCCTCCACGAAAACAGCTCCTTCTCCGGTACAATCTACAATGAGCTTTCCTTCCGAGCTGATTGCGAGGCGCCCGGCAAGTGGATAATAGTGGACAAGAACCTTTTTGAGAGCATCCTTGATCACTTCCCCTGCCTTGCTATTATCTTTCTCATCTGACTTGAAGCAATATATAGTTCGAACAATGACCGCAATGTTTTGGTCGAGGTTGGAGAGGAAGTACAAACCCTTGTCTGTCTCTTCTGCAGGGGAAACCAGAGTTGGCTCCCCTTGCTTCACTCTGAGTTGGAACACATTCCCATTGGAGTTGTTCATTGAAGCAGACTCACCAGCTTCCACAACCTGAACCACAATGTAAACAAAGTTGAGAACAAAAGGCAAGATTGGTAAGAATCAGAAGCTCGATGGATAAGTGGAATGGAAAAAATGCAATATGTTTGACTTATGAATATTAACATGCATCTTTTGCTTTTGAGAAAACAAACCATGTTTGCAGGAGAAGAAGACAGTTCTCAAAATAACTGAAGGGAATGCTTAGATCTCAATTAAGAAGCTGTAATATAGAAAGTGAATGGCTGGGACCTCCTTATAATGTAGATGTGTTACTTACCTGAGACGATTAATATAATGTGAAAGGGATGGGTAGTTGTGTCTGATATCTGAAATCAGATAGCTCATATATGACACAAATGATTTTGGGTAATACGGAGTTGCAGATGTTCTTGTATTGGGGTGGTGTTTATTGGACACAGTCTTCCATTACATATAACTTGTTAGTATATTACTGAAAATGGGTGGGAGTAGGTTACTGGTACTCTGACCTAACCTACCAGACTGAGAATCCATTATGGGTGAGGTTGGCCTCCAAAACTTGCTTACTTGGTTTAACAAGATATAACCATGATTCAATGATTCATATACTGATGAATACGGAAACGCCAATTTCTGGTAATCATCTAGGTCCAGAAAGTGATAAAGAAAAAAGTGAAAACAGAGCGAACTTTGTCTCGTTAAGTATTAGGTTGATCTTAAACGGATTCAGTCACTGTCTCACTGACATGCATGAAGGAGACATATCTGGCCTCTAGATAAGGAAGTCAGTTTATATTTTAATTTTTATTTTATGCTTAAACTAGCTTACTTTTAATGACAGATGAGCTGTTAAGTTAATCCATTTACAATTTTTCTCAGTTTCTCTGTACCAAATTCATCTGCATAAAGGAAGATGCTTCTACAGTTGATATAATAGCCAATAGGTGAACTGCTGTGACCACGTCTTAATTGCATGTATTTGGAGTAAAAGTACCTACAATCTTAAATTTGCTTTGCACATAAGAAGAAACTAGAAACTCTGATATGCTCAAAATTGAAATTACAGGAGTGCAACGGAAAGATCACGGCAACAGAAAGAACGGTAACTGCATGGAAATTTCATGTTTGAATCACTTAATTTATAACTCTGTATATGTGCACGCAAGTTGTTGGATAGAAAAAGCTTGGATGACAGAGTGGCAAACCAGAAACAAAAATTATAAAATACAGAATAATTTCTACATTTTTTGTTTGTTCTATATTCCAGCCATCAAGATACAACTCCTAATGCTTTTGCTGATTCTTATCACACAAACACCATTAGTTTCTACATTCTTATGCTCTATTTCCAGCCATGTGGTACTACTGAGAGCACCATTTGACATGATAATGTCCTGCTCTCTCATTGTTTTGCTTGTCAATAGTCCAACTACTGAAAACAACTCAGTGGGTGGCAAACTGACCTTGAAAAGTCATGCTGGACCACACTTGCTAAGACAAGCAACTCCTTCTTCTAGATAATCCTCCCTTGTAATCCAAAACTCGGGAGCATCCTGCATGTAGTAACCACCCCGTTGAAAGTTTCTTAGATGACATCATATACAGACCTACCCTGTGCTAAAGAGAACAAGCAATGACATGTACCTTCATAATTCCAGCAAGGACTGCACCACCTAGATACACCATGTGCTTTCTTCGCGGAGGATCTTCGATTCGTAATCGTAACTTCTGTTGATCGAAGGATTAAAGCATGAGGAATACAATATTTAAACATAACTTTTATTGTCAGATTCAACTTCTTGATATTTTCTCTAACTATTGTCTTTTTTCATGTTTAAATAATTATGATTGTGCACCAAGCTAAACCACTGACAACCTCACTGCACTTTTTAAAGGAGGCTAAGCAAAGTTATTTCAGTACAACGTCAATATCAAACTTTTTCATATTTCTTCAAAGCTCTGGTTGTCCCCTTTCAAGTCTATTAGACACAAAACACATAATACCTTCAATCCATCTTTGTTACCCTTCAAAACAACGTCTAGGTAACGATCCAGAATTTCTTTCTCCAAACTGAATAAACACCAAAAGGTAGTATCAGAACTTAATCAATATCTAATTCACATTTCTGTTTTAATTTAGGAAAAACAGAAGTGTGCAAGAATGATAAAGAGTTCACTTGGTTTAATCTTCAAAAATTGATCATGGAATTCATATACTTGAGATTCTGAGAATCCAGATATAAGTTATATTCACGTATGCTTTTGATGAGAGAGTGAGAATGCAGAAGGGTTCATATTACCAAGGAAGTGATGTTTTATATACTTGATACATATGTAAGAAAACAGTAATAAATGACCAAGGAAAGCATAGTTTAGATTTCATCCTACTATATCAAACATACAGAAACTTGATATACACATGAATATTGCTTGACAAAAACTACATATAAGAAGTCATGCAAAGAAGACTTAAGATTTTACCGACTGGGTAATCCAGGATACATCGTGCTGCCTCCACTTAAAACTATATGCTGGTAAAGCTGCAATCAACAAATTGCAGTTACACTTTAAAAATAAATCAATTGTAAGTTTAAGGTACACAAAGTTTGCATACTTGAGATATATTTATTTAGAACTGAATCAACTGATAGACAAATTGCAAATCTCATCGAACAAATACAGAATTGATCCATGCTGATTTGTAATGCAATTTCTATTAGTACCATCATCCTATTGTCGATATCCATTTCCTGAATGCAGCGGAATACCATGTCAGCCATCCCATCACCTTCAACATCTATAAGTTCCTGTACAATGAGAATATTTGTGAAATTTAAAACCTCCAAACTTGTCAAATTGTAATCATTTGGTTCCCAAAACCAGCATTGCAGCTACTAGTATCACTCTGAAGAGATGATAACTATTGTTAGTAGTGAACAATTACCAGAAGACATATAATTGACTAGAGAAGAATTTAAATTAAACAATATGCAGAAAAGAGGACATGAAGACTGGAAAATTACAGGCGTGAAAAGAGCCTCAGGAGCCTGGAACCTTTCAGTGCCGACTTTGATCACCCTTCCATCAGGCAGCTGATCATACCAACATATATCAGTGAATTCAGATCAATAAGTTGGTCAAAACTATAACTACTCAAAACCAAACAACAAAGTGACCAACTAAAACATAAATTAATGACCAATGATTATTCAGAAAGTAAATTTATCAATGCAAAGTTGCAAACTAAGAAGAATTACAGGCATTCCTTACAGAAAGATAGATTTATATTTATTTCAAAAAATTGCCACTACAGTCGAGTAATGTTTTGAAGAATAGCCACTGCACTCTAGTCATGTTTTAAAAAATCGCCACGTTTTTGGTAATGAATGTTTGAACTAATGAGATACCAAAGAGAATTCAACTTACAGTGTAATTATTTACAAGTATGGTTGTCTCCAGTCCCAATTGATACTCCCTTTTGTAATCATAACTGCACCAAATGGAACATATGATGATTACTGTAATCAATAAGTTCCATAAGATTAAAATAGGGCATAAGACTTGTTTACCTGATATAGCAGAGCTTCTCTTTGATTTCTCTAACACTCTCAAAGTCCGCCGTCCTATTCATTGCATACCTAAAACACAGTACAATTTTTCAGATCAATTTAGTTTCTCTACATAACCAAAAAGTAGATCAAACAATATTGATGTTACTATGTTACGAGTAGTTGCTTCTCACCCCCTCCGTGAGAGCAAATCAACAAGATACGATGTTATGTGCCGGCCAGCTACATTCATTCGCTTTGTAAGATGAGGAAATGAGTAGCCATCAACAACTGGAACCTGGGGTGTTGAAGCTAATATAATTTAGATATAGTATAGATTTGGGGCCAACGGTTTACTAAATGATCTATTTGTTTGCACTTTTTGAGGAGTAATCAACTTAAAATATGTACTTAAAAAGTGATACACTACAAAAACTGATCCAGAAACTCCTAATTCATAATGTCAAAGTTGGTATTCAGGTATTACCACATGAGTAACTCCATCACCAGAGTCAATAACCAATCCTGTCAGCAAACCTGCAGAAAAGAAGAAATGCTGAAGCACATGTCAAAAAGGAGAGTTTAAACAAATCATCCTGTCAGCAAGTAAAACTAAGCACTTCCACTTCCACAGAGCTCAAAGTGCAGCATTTGAAAAGACATGCCTTTTTATACGAATAAAAATAGGACGAACAAATGAATTGGGCTAAGAACAGCAATATAAACATTTAACCTTTACTCATCTCTATAAGCACCTTGAGCATACAGGGTCAGAACAGCTTGAATTTGAATGAAGACGCCAGCAAAATTGTACTTCTCAAACATGGTCTCGATCTGAAACATAGAATCAAGCCAAATCATGAGAGGCCAACAATAATAATTCATTACATTGCACACATAAATTAACAAAACTAAGCTACTGCCTGATAAAGAAATTGCAAAACAGACCATCTTTTCGCGGTTCTTTGAGGGATTGAGAGGAGGGTCTGTGAGTAGTATATGACATTCAGGAGGATCTATCTGTTGACAAACGATACCAATCAGAGTTAACAACCATCGAAACGAAACTATAAGATTTAAGATTGCCAAAAACAACGAAAGACAGCAAGAAGTATACTTTGAGCTCACTGTAGAATGCATGGTCCCAGACATGTCCCATATCATCCCAGTTCTGCACAATGCCATTGTTAACCGGATAGTTTATCTCCAATTGGTGTCGAAACTCCGCGCAAGCTTCACCAACAATAATATCCTACACCAATTCATGTAAACAAAAAATCAATACATGATCTTTTCAGAGCCAACACACTAAATTTCCAACCTTTAAGTCAAAGAGTTGTGAAAGTTCAGACCTTTATTTCTTGTTCCATGAGTGATTCCTCATAGCGAAGCAATGGCCTTCCCACCACGCACGGGAACACCGATGTCGGGAAGTTCTCTCCGGCGAACCCACATTTCACGTACTGCAAATCAACCCAGAACACAGATTGATTCAGATCTAAAACAGAAGCCCAGAAACCGAAACAGGACGAAGTAATTGTTCGGAAACGACGAGGATCATAATGGAAATCATGGGACTTAGAAAGGGTAGAAGTAGTACTCCGGTGCCGTTGTCGCAGACGACGACTTTGCGGTTGTTCATGATCAGTTCAGAGCTCAAGTTTGTTGGTTTCTGCTGGTTTCGTCTACCACATTACTTCAAGCAAACGCAGTGAGAAGAAATGCCTTTTATAGTGTGGACCCCCGACCCGTTTAGGTCACTGGGCCTAAAAACGATTTTTTTTTGGTCCCCTTAAAAACGATTTGCTTATTCTCAATTTCTTAGTATCGTTTCCCTCTTTTTGGATTCTTATCCCGTAGAATTAGCAATTTCCACGGGAAAATAATTATGAAATTTAGGAACTTAAATACCCGACTTGAATTCCTCACAAAATAGGAGTCATTTGTCAATTCCCTTAGCTGAGGTCAGTCTGAATACAAATTCTTGTCATTTTAAAACTCTACATCATGAAATCCAAATAATAGAATTCTTAAATTCATGGAATTGTAATTCCCATAATTTTAAAATTTCTATGAAAATTAAACTTACTTTATCTAAACGTAGCGTTAAGGCCCACAAGGCTTAGACCGCCTGGCTCGCTTGTTTTTTTTCTCTTTAAAATTTGGGCCCATTGTTTGTTAACTGGGCTAGGGCAGTCGCGCTTTTACGATATCGAGGCCCAGCCCGCATACAGACTCAATTTCCTACTATAAAAACGAAAGACAAAGCCCGAGGTTTTCATTTAGGTCATTTAGGGTTTACGCCGTCCTCAGTCTCTCCAGCAAATTGAAGAGCGCAGCTGCCGCAAATGGTGAGCACCGCCGCCGCCTCTTCTTCTTCTCTTCTCCTCTTTTTCGTTTGCAACACCTCTAATTTTCTGTTCAGTTATCTCAATTTGTTTAACCTAATCGTTTCAGGGTCCAAAGAAAGGTGCCAAGCTCCCAGTCGCAGCTTCCAAGAAGAAGCCGGTAACTCTCTCTCTGCTTCTTCTCTATATATTGTTTTGACTGTTTCGATTTTACATTTGTAAGATTTGGTGTTGTTGTGGTTGTTATGTACTGATTGCGGTGGTGGTTGTTGGTTTGACAGGAGAAGGTGGTGAACCCACTCTTCGAGAAGCGTCCGAAGCAGTTCGGGATCGGAGGGGCATTGCCACCGAAGAGGGATCTGACCCGATTCGTCAAATGGCCCAAGGCTGTTCAGATTCAGAGGAAGAAGAGGATCCTCAAGCAGAGGCTCAAGGTCCCACCAGCTCTCAACCAGTTCACCAAGACCCTTGACAAGAACCTCGGTGCGTTAATCGATCCAATTTGCATTGTTTTTATCAATTTTATTTGAGTATTGATGAGTTTTTGCCTGATCCTTGTGTTGATACACCTGTTATAATGTAGTTTTTCAGTTATTGTTTTGGGTAGAGCGCAACGTTCAATGCTTTTGCTAGATACTTAACAAGTTTTCTCTCTTAGTAGTTTATTATCCAAAGTTTGTTTGCTGTTTTATGCCCTTCTTAAAGTTGAAAGAGACTGTTAAACATGTTTATGTGAATTTGATGCTAGTGGTTATAATCTTGAATGCATGTTGTATTTCGTCTTGTTTTTTGTGGAGAGCAAGATTGATGTTGGTTTGACTTGTATGGGCTGGTCAATTTGATATATCGATTTTTTTGCTTGCCTGTAGCTACAAGCCTGTTCAAGATGCTACTGAAGTACAGGCCTGAAGACAAAGCAGAGAAGAAGGAGCGTCTTTTGAAAAGGGCACAAGCAGAGACTGAAGGGAAAACTGTTGAAAACAAGAAGCCTATTGTTGTGAAGTATGGTCTCAACCATGTCACCTACCTTATTGAGCAGGTATTATTTTGTACCTTCTACTAATGTTGTATTTTCTCATAATTGATATTGCGTTTGAGTGACATATTCTATAAAATCTTTGTCTGCAGAACAAGGCCCAACTTGTTGTGATCGCTCATGATGTTGATCCAATTGAGTTGGTTGTATGGCTCCCTGCTCTGTGCAGGAAGATGGAAATTCCTTACTGCATTGTCAAGGGCAAAGCACGTTTGGGAGCAGTAATTCTTCTCAAATTTATGTAATGTCTTTTTGTTCTATCTTTCCACGGCTACTTGAACTAATTTTTATTGTCTGTTTTGCCAGATTGTTCACAAGAAAACTGCTTCAGTTTTGTGCTTGACAACAGTCAAGAATGAAGATAAAATGGAGTTCAGCAAGGTCTTGGAGGCTATCAAGGTGGGTGTTTCTGTGAATTTGTTCTGATTACCTTCAATTGTCAGAATGAAACACAACTTTTGCAGATTGCTTTGTCTAATCTGTTTGATTTTTCACTTGCAATGCAGGCCAACTTCAATGACAAGTATGAGGAATACAGGAAGAAGTGGGGTGGTGGCATCATGGGTTCCAAATCACAGGCCAAGACCAAGGCAAAGGAGAGGCTCCTTGCAAAAGAAGCTGCTCAAAGAATGACTTAATTTTGGTCACGGTGTATTGTGATTCACTTAGATTGTGCTTCTGAGTATCTATCTACTGGATTTCGTATTGTAGCAGAGATTTTGTTTCCTTTTATCAAATGCAGCTTTGGTTTGGTATTAAGACACACATGTCCTGAAATCTGCAACTGTTTTTGTTAGACTTAAAGGACAAGTTTTTATGCCTTTGGTATACCATGTAGTGTTTTTCCATTTTCGCATGAATTCATTTCTTCCCCTCTTTCTACGTTGACATAACAGTTCCACAATGTTGATAGCTCCTTTGTTCAAGGAGGTGCCATGTTAGCATAGTATATGTTCAAGGAGGTTCCATGTTATTAGCATAGTATATGAAATTTGAGGAGATGAGCCATTGAGCCTTCTCAGATTTCTGTTCTTTCATTGATGCGATAATATATACGAAATGCTTTTGGATCAGAATTTCAAGCCTGTTAAACCTACCTCCTTCAACCTGAAATTGATGCGGAAAATCATATATGAAACAAAAGAAAAACAAAATAACATTATACAGTTCATGTTAAGGTAAAAGAAAACACAAAAATAACCGAGGAAAAAAGTAAATAAAACTGAAGAAACGAAAATGGAATAAATAGAAGGAATGAGATATTCGCAAAC
Organism: Fragaria vesca subsp. vesca; assembly: GCF_000184155.1. Taxonomy (NCBI): domain Eukaryota; kingdom Viridiplantae; phylum Streptophyta; class Magnoliopsida; order Rosales; family Rosaceae; genus Fragaria; species Fragaria vesca. The sequence goes on along the minus strand of NC_020496.1, from coordinate 36,371,470 downwards.
TCTCTCCACAAAAACAAGACACACTCGCTCTTTGCCTCTCTCTCTTCTGATCATACCCAAGCGATTCACCAACCCAAACCCTCTCTTTCCCCTGCGACCTATATATCTTTCTCCTCATTTTCCAAACCCTGCGAGAATTCCCGAAACCCTACAAATCCCTCCCCCTCTGCCTCTCCGCTTCTCCATTCTCGTAATCTGCAAGTCTCCGCCGCTTGCAGAGAGCTTGTTACGTTTTTGAATTCCTGCAATTCGATTCGCTGTGATGATGGCCCACGGCAAAGTCAGTCTCCCTCAAGATCTCCTCCCCTCGCCGGCGATCTTCTCCTCCTCCTCCGCCAAAGCAGGTTCGTCTTCGCACCTCTCCCTCTAATCCTTATCTCTCCGCATTGCATTCTTGTTATTCCGTTCTTCGCTAGATCTTTCTCTCTGTTCCAATCTCTCTCTGGTTCTCGTTGTTTCTATGCTTTTGAAAATTTTGTTTTATTCCGGCCGGTTTTGAATTAGGGCTTAGATTTCATACGCCGGTATAGGATTCGTTGGATTTTTTTTTTTTTTTTTTTTCGCTTTTGAATTGAAGATGGAATTTAGTGTAATTCTGTTGGAATAATTAGCAAACTGCAAGAGTGATGTTCTTGTTTAGCTGGGTCAACGAGTCCTGCTCTCGTTTACTTGCAATGTGCTTCTTCTGTTACTTTGTTTTCTTTTGAAGTAGGAGATTCAACTGCAAGAGTGCTATGTGGTTTGCACTCTGAATATTTAGAGTTCTTTGATTTGAGTCGATGGTCTTGTGTCCTCTTGAACTGCTGACTGTATTTTTCAAGTGATGGTATGTGCTGCTTTGTGATAAATTTGAGAATATATACATGTTTTTTGTTTTTGAACCAATGAGTTTTCTGTTATGCTAGATGAAGCCTCGGAAGGAAATGCTGGGGAGAAGGCTCTAAAAGGGTCACTTGATGAGTCAAAAGGTGGCTTTTGCGCTTTTCTATGCTTGTAATGTTTTTCCATATGCGAGAATGCTCACCTACTAGCTAGTAATATAATTTATTTCTAATAAATAGTGGGTGCTTGGCGTTTATGAATTTATTACGTGTTTAATTGCAGATCACCTAGCATCTGAGAGCAGCATACCTTTGTCTCCTCAATGGCTGCATGCTAAGGCAGTTGATGCTAAGCCACTCACAAGTGGAACATCAGGGGTATGTTTATTTTAACTAGAGCTTCTAGAAGTGCTTTTATTTTTAGTTTGGTATGCTATATTCAACAAGTACTTGAAATAGTAAGCCAGGCTATGCAGGTTTATATGGTGAGGGTGTGTGCATTAGACATTTTTTATAGTCGAAGGCATTAGTTAGGCATTAATCATGTTACTAAGTTCTTTAAACTATTGACAATAAATTAACTGTTTAGGTAATAACCGGAAATTTGGTTTGCCAGTTGTGTCTATTTTCTGGGCATGTTTGAAATCATCTGTATGACCCAATGTAGTGAGGATAATGTTGGTTTATTATATCTTCCATATGAAGAATTGGTTATAGATGATGGAAACGATTATAAATCTCTTTTTGCCTTGTGTTATTTTTTTATCTTCGGATAAAAATTGGCAGGAAATCCATGCACCAGGGTCTTTGTCTCATGGTAACTCTACCGATTCCAATACAAGAGACGTGTGGCGTTCAGATGGTTCTCGGGACAGAAAAGATTGGAGGAGGAATGCACCTGATTTAGATGTTAACCGTCGCTGGCGTGAGGAGGAGAGAGAAACTGGCTTACTTGGTAGGAGGGATCGCAAAAAAGAAGATCGCCGTGTAGGAGTCACTTCAACTAGGGATATTACTGAGAATAGAGCAGAGGATCACCGAGCAGGTGGCCCGTCTACTAGAGATGTTACTGAGAATAAAATTTTGTCTTCTGACCGCTGGCATGAATCGCGGAGAGACAATAAATGGTCATCAAGGTGGGGCCCTGAAGATAAAGACAAGGATTCTCGTATAGAGAAAACAGATCTTGAGAGAGAAGATGCTCATGTTGACAAGCAGTCTCTTGTCAGTAGCAATCGTGCGGTTCCTGAACGTGATGGTGATTCTCGTGATAAGTGGAGGCCACGTCATCGCATGGAGGTTCAATCTGGGGGGCCAGCGCCATACCGTGCCGCACCAGGATTTGGGATGGCCAGAGGACAGGTGGAAAAAGTAGGATTTGCTTCTGGACGAGGGAGGTCCCATACTAGTGGTAGTGTACAGATTGGAAGACCTTCCTCTATATCTACTATTGGGTCTGTTCTGGATCAAAATCAAAGTGTGTTGGGAAAAGCTGGCCCCTTTACTGAGAAGTATCGTTACCCCAGGGGAAAGCTCCTCGATATTTATCGTAAGCAAAAGATAGAATCAACTTTCGATATTGTGCCTGAAGGGATGGAGCATGTCTCTCCAATAACCCAAGTGGGCTGTATTGAGCCATTAGCTTTTGTCGCACCTGATGCAGATGAAGAGGTATATTGATTATATTCCTAGTATATATTTAAGTGTGTGTGTGTGTGTATGTGTATCTTACTAAAAAAATGTTCAATATGATCAATTTTTTTGTTGTTGTCTGTTGTTTGTCATTTGGATGCATTAGATGAAGCCAGAATTTGTATTAGACATTTATGCAATCACTAACTTGTTTCTGTCATCATCGGAATCTGTCTGGTGTGTGATTCAGGCTGGTATGGAAGATATTTGGAAGGGAAGAATCACCAGCAGTGATGATGGTAAAGGTTGTTGTTTTGGCATTTTGTTTGGATCCTGCCTAATAAACTTTTTGTTTCTTTTGACATGGGGTTCTTTTTTCATATGCTCAGGAATTAGTAATGCCTCTTTAAAAAAGGAGGAAGATAAAAAGATTTCATCACAGTCTGAAGAAAATGCGCTGTCTACTGGAGAGGTCTCAACTATTTGTGGCCCGCAAACACAAACTTTGAATGGTAAGGAAAACAGGTTAATCCTTGTCATTCTGATTTCTTTTTTTCGGTTTGAAACTTGACAAGATGGTACTTTTTCCATGTTTATTAAGGGAACTGAAATTTGCACTCACTACTTTTACAATCCACACTCCTCGTTTCCCTTTTTTGTTAAAACTTTTATAAAGAGGCAAAACACATGTCCCTTATGACAAAACTTAACAAACTAATAGAAGAAATAAAAGTCTGGTTTAAAATGAGGAGTGCGAATTTCAAATCCCTTTAATAATACTATTTCATACTTGCTTTCGTGTATTAAAAAACTTCCATACTTTTTTCCAGAAGGGGTTGAAGGCGGGCACAGAGTTCCTATTGGCACAGCAATTGCTGATGGATCGAATCTGGTAGCTCCAAAGAACTGTGATCACAAAAGTGCTACGGAGACTGATGGCCTCAGTAATAATGTTGATGAACTAAGAATTTCTGGATGCCATGATGTGAGAGATTTCAGCCTCACAAAGCATTCTATGTCGGAATATTATGAAGCAGCTACTAATGTGACTGGTAGCCAGCTTCCTGATTCAAGTTCACCATTTCATATTCCATCTCTGCAGCAAGCCTCAAGTAGTGATCATTTCAAGAGCAATGAGAAGGCAGATCTGGAAAGGGTTGTCTCATTTGAGGATTTAAGTTTATGCTATCTTGATCCTCAAGGAAACATCCAGGGACCTTTCCTGGGGATCGACATAATTCAATGGTTTGATCAAGGATTTTTTGGGACTGACTTACTGTTGCGCTTGACTGATGCCCCTGATGGTTCTCCTTTTCAAGAACTCGGTGACATGATGCCGAATCTGAAAACTCAATCCGGATCGGTCTCCAACTCCAATTTGCCTACCAACATAGAATCGTTGGATGGTGTTGGAAGCATGTTGGAAGAGAGGAAAACTGCTCCTCACTATGAGGAGTCTAACAATCTAAATATTCAACATTGGACTCCATCTGGACTTGAACCTACCTCAAGTGATGATTTGCACTCAAGAATACGCAATAACAATTACAACTTCGAACTCCAGTACCTTGATAATCAAAGGTTTCAAAATTACGTTGAAAGAGATGAAGGTATGCAGTGTTTATCGACTCTTCCTCTTTATATATCATCATCTGTCATAACTGTGACTCTAATTGCTTCTCTTTATGTTTTACAGAAATAGTATATCCTGGAAGGCCTAAAAGTAGCAGTGATTTTCCTCTGAGGAGACCTTCAGCTGATATTCATGGCTCATTTTCAAATTCCCCAAGTGTTCCTTCCCTTTCAGATGAAGTTTCCGAAAGCAACCTACCTAATTGCCAGGATGATAAGTTACACCCTTTCGGCCTGTTGATGTCTGAGCTCAGAGGCAACTCTCATATAAGACCTGCTCAAGCTTCCAATGTGTCTTTAGGCATGGATGATCAGGCACAGTTTAGTGATACCTTGTTTGAGGGAGGCATATCTAAACTTAATTGGTTGAATAATCCTAATATCCCAATGCATCAAGTGGTGCCTGACATGGAGCATCTAATAGAACTACAGCGTCAAGAACAGCAGCAGCATCGCTTATTGGAGCTTCAGCAACAACGGCAGCTGGAGTTTCAACGTCAGCAGCAGCACGAGTTGGAGTTTCAACAGCAGCGCCAACTCCAGCAACAGCGCCAGTTGGAGCTACAGCAGCAGCGTCAGTTGGAACTTCACCTTCAGCAGCAGCACCAGTTGGAGCTTCAGCAGCAGCACCAGTTGGAGCTTCAGCTGCAGCGCCAGTTGGAGCTACAGCAACAGCGCCAGTTGGAGCAGCAGCAGCAACAGCAATACCATTTGGAGCTTCAGCAGCAGCGGAAGCTGGAGCAGCAGCTGCAGCGTCTTCAACAACAGAGGCAGTTGGAGTTTCAGCAACAGCAGCGTCACTTAGAGCTTCAGCAACAGCAGCGTCAATTGGAGCTTCAGCCTCAGCACCAATTGGAGCAGCACCTTCGCCATCACCAAAATTTGCCGCAGCACCAGCAGTCCCAAGCCGAACAATTGCTCCTTGAACAGTTATTGAGTCGACAGATGCCTGGTAGTTATGGGCAGTGGAAGATGGATGCTACACGAGCCAACCTTCATGATCAGTTACACCCAAATGATTTGCACCATGTATCTCATTCATCAAGGCACAATCCCTCGCTTGAGCAGATCATCCAAGCAACTGTGGGCGAGGGTGCCCTCCCAGTACATTCTGATTTTTTTGACCTCATATCTCAGGCCAAGCTAGCAAATAGGAACACATCAGAGCTGCCACTCCGCCTTAATGAACAAGAGTTGCAGGCACAACAAATATCTATGGCATTGAGAGAGCAGCAGATGGAAGGGGAAAGGCGTGTTGGTGGGCCTTGGTTTGCAGATGAAGCAGGTCCTTTTGTGAGGGATCCTGCTGGGCATCACCAGGCTCACATGTTGGGACATAATTCTTCAGAAAATTACCAGAAACAGCAGAGGTTTCCATCCAATGAACAGGAACTAAGCCATCGCAATTGGAATCGGGCCTCTCAGGAGAGACCTCAGGGAGGATTCTATGAACCTAACCCTACGGAATTTGATAGGTTCTCAGTTCCTGCGGGTTCTCATGGGATGAACTTGGATATTGCAAACATATGTGGACAAGATCTAGATGTGCACGAACAATATCAGCTTAATTCCTCTATTGATGAGCGTGGATCTCTATCTTCCAGAGGTCAGGGAGGCTCCGTACATCTTCCTTTTAATGTTCTTCCAGATCAGTCAGTTGGTATGAACAACTCCTTCACAGAAGGCCCACATAATTCAAATTATAGCATCTTACTGCAAGACCAGTTGGGTAGTTATGGTATGAACGAGCAAGCAAGTAATATGGCAAGAAGATCTGATTCTAGAGCATTTATGGACCCTCAATTCTTGTCAGGAACCAGGGATACTCCTCATGAAGGCAACATGGTGGAGCAACAAAACACAGCCATTGATAGCGAGGAACTACCTAGTAATGCCCATAGCAGGCATAGCTCGCTGAGCAGCGCTGGTAATTTTTGAAATATTCTTATATCTTGTGTAATCCTTTTATTTTTATTTTTTATTATTATTATTTTTTTTTAAATTAAACTGAGTAGGAAGCTTTTCTAATGATTCAGGTGGATGTGGGGGTTTTCACAGCTCTGAGATGGGAGTAGATAAATCACTTGGAGAAGATGTTCATGATGGAAGGTAGATTCTTTTGTTTTTCACTTTCGATGTGTAATATTATATGTTATATGTTTGTGAGAATGAATTTTCTGGTTGTAGATAGCATTGGCCATTGATGCACTGTGGTCTTTAATCTAAAAGTGGTATATCTATATTATTCTTGGTACTCTCTGATCCGGCTGATGCTAGGTCTAATCAGTTTGGTCCTCTATCAGCAATGGAAGAAGTAAAATATTTTTTGCATTTAGAACCCCTTAAGGAGAAATTATATTACATGCTGTAGTATGTTTCAGATGTTAATCAATGTATTCTTGATTCCTCCATTGACAGGCTGCCTTCTACTACAACCAAAGGGTTTGACAGTGCTACATCGAGACGCCGCGTGTTATCTTCCCAGGATGTTTTGTCTGAGTCTGCACTCTCTCTACCTGTTAAGCCAAGAAGCTCGACAAGCCTCAGAACTTCTGAAGGAAAACCTGCTGCCACACCGGTCTCTGAATCTCTAGCAACTAGCAAAAATCATGCACAGTTCAGGAGGACTTCATCTTACAGTGATGCTGGTGTCTCCGAGACATCCTTCATGGATGTGCTCAAGAAACCAGTTATTCCAGAGGCTGATAACAGGGGTGCAATGGAGTCATCTGATGGAGGTGGCCAAGTGGGCCGAACTGGCAAGAAGAAAGGCAAGAAAGGAAGACAGATCGATCCTACTCTCCTAGGCTTTAAGGTATCCAGCAACCGGATCATGATGGGTGAGATCCATGGCCTTGATGATTGACGAAATGGAACCATGCTTGGTGAGACATGGCCAGAATGAGATATGTTTTAATATTATTATTCTCAGGTATACCAAATGTACAGCAGCTAACATGAGATGTATAGTTGTCCAATTGTCCTTTCCAGTCCTCTGAATCAAAAGTAGGTACGCAGTCTTGAAGCTTTGCAGTGGTTGACCGGTATATATAGTTGTAAACAAGATGTCGAATTTTGTAAGGAGAAGCATAGCAATAGAAGCATAGAAATGTTGATAATTGTGTTCGTTTTACTCTTTGTTTTATTTCGATTTCGACAAATATTTCTCACGTTGCAAATTTATCACATCTTTCCCATGTCACCAGCCCTTTCTTTTGAACTTCACCAACAAAATTGCCAGCTTTGGTACCAAAACTCTCAGCCATTCTGCAGCATAGCATAGAACCTTTCATCCAGGCAACCATTGGTTCAACTTTCAAATGGTACGACATATTCTAAAGATTTTTGGTAGACAATCAGAATTGCAAATGAAACTTATTTTGGTTATCTGAGCCGTCTGTGCTGTGTATAAACCTGAGTACCTGACATGCTGAAATTCCTTTGGAAGCATTATTATTGCTTGAGCCCTGTAAATTTCTAAATTGTTTGAAGCAACTGTGAAATCGGCTCTGGTGTTGGAGAAGAAGAAACCGATGCTAGTTCATTTGAAATGGTTTGCAACAAGGAGGGTGAAGCTTGGCGAATCCATTTAATGTGTTCAATTGCCACCGGAATCTCTTTAGCATCGGCTAAACATTTCAGCAGAACTACATGAGAATCTGAACGTGCTACATTAAAACTGAGGCGGCAGAGTAACCCAGAAGCGGCAGGGTAAAGACCTGCAGAGAGCAGAAACTCATAAGCAACAAGCCAAACCACTTGGAACTAACACACACACACACAAATTGTATTGTAGGGGATAAAGTTAAATGCTTTGGAAACTGCAACATCCAATGTACATCATGTGTATAGTACCTACCTGCTTTGCATAAAGAGAGGATAAATGTACCCAACAAAGATTGCGCAAGCATCAAATCCTGTTCAACACACTCGTCGAAAACTTCCAGAGCAGCTTGAAGCTTTATTTCTTGACAAAGCCCTTCAAGCAGAATTGTGTAAGTCATCGCATCAGGTGTCACTTCTCTTCCCAGCATGTGTTGAAAGAGCCTTAGAGCCTCATCAACTGGGCCTACTTCCGAAAACTTCTGAATTAAGATGTTGTAAGTCTTCAAATTTCCTCTGCACCCATTTGCAAACATCTCATCCCACAGCCTTTTAGCAGGCCTCAATAGATCTTCCCTACAACATGCTTCAATAAGAGAATTATAAGTTGTAAGATCTGGGCTTATCCCTTTCTTCTTCATCTCTGGAAGTACCCCATAGCCTTCCTTCACCATTCCTGCTTTGCACAGGAATGACACCATCACATTGTAAGTCTCCACATCTTTAAAATAATCACCCGAAGACAGAACTTGAAAAACTTCCAGCAGTTCATCAGAGTTGCTATGCTTACTTAGATTCCTACACAAATTGCTCAATGTCAAAAGAGTTGGGAATCTCGCTTTTCCAACCATGAACTTGAAAAACATCATTGCAGAGCCAGGATCAATGGCCGACACTGATCCTATCAACACATTGAGAACATCATCTTCAATTGGAAAGTTACCGCTAACTATCACTTCTCCCAAGTCCTTCGCTTCAGATATCCGTCTCTCTGAAATCAACCCAAGTATGAACTCTCTATAATCACCACTCCTCGGAGCTACCCCTAGCTTTCTCTTCATCTTCAAAACCTTCTCTCTATCAACCACATTCCCATCACATCGAAACCCTTCAGCAACAATCCTATATGCCATGAAATCAGGTTTGCAGTCTCTCCTCCTCAGCTCATCCAGCACCCAGAAAGCCTCTGACACTCTCGACGCCTTACAAAGCCCGTGAATGATCAAAAGCGCCACAACGGACCCATTAATCTCCGAACCACCCCTCCTAACCTCATCTACCACACTCAAAATCTTACTCAATTCACCACTCCCACATAACCTCCACACAAACAAACCAAAACCAGCTGTGCTCAAAGGCACACCTCTTTGAGTCATTTCATCAAACACGTTCTGGGCATGATCGAAATACCCATCAGAAGCCAGAGCAGCCAAAAGTGAGTTGCAAATCTCATGCCCAATATCTTCAATCCTAACCTCGCTGAACACCAAGAACGCATTGTGGGTCTTCTTTCCTATGATCAGTGAAGCAATCACGGACCGGTACACCGAAGCATCGAGCCAGATTTTGTGGGTCCTGACCTGCTTGAGCAGAGCATCAATGGTGTTAAATTGGCGGGAAAAAGAGAGAGACTTGAGGACTGACTGGTAGGTGAGGGAGGTGTGGGAGAAGGAGGGTTGCTGAGAAGCCCAGTTGAAGAAGCCGAGAGCGAGGGAGTGGTGGTTGAGGAGGAAAGGGTCGATGACTCCGGCGACGAGTTGCGGACTCAGTGAGTCGCGGCAGCCGAGGCGGTGGAGGAGGTTCTCGAGGGAAGGGCTCCATGAGCGAGTTGGCTTTGTGTTGTTGGAAGCGGAGATCAGAGCTCGGCTTATTCGACTCGCTAGCTCTGTTGCCGACGAAGCTTTCATTTCCTTCTGCAACTACGAAGTTTTGGCGCCAACTATTCGTTTGCTATATCAAGCTCGAAAGCCCGCAGGACATTCTATGGGTGTGTACCTTTAATTTCAAGATCATGTGAATTTTTGAAGATTGAGACATGTTTCAAGTGTCTTGTATAGACCACATGAGCTTCATTTTCAACAAAACTGGGCTTCCTTCCACTAAGTTTTGGTTTGATTTCAGCCAAAATCAAACGAAATCCCTTGTTTTATACACGATAATTTTGATGAAAATACACGATTTTTTCGATCAAAATTGAATGTTATTATTGTTTAACTAATTTTTTTTAATTATTAAATATTAACATTTAAGTACTTCTACAACCGACGAAACTTAAAAATCTCTATCAGATTAGTGTATACGAGTTTCAATTGATTTCATCGAAAATCCCTAGCTATAACACACACATTTTTAGGCCAAAATGCAGTGTTCTTATTTCTTAACCAAACTTTACCTATCATCAAATCATGGCTTTTGAGTACTTCTCAAGTGACAGAACACGAAAATGTCGATCGGAATAGTGTATACGAGTTTCGTTTGATTTCATCGAAAATCCCTTGTTATAGCACACGCTATTTTAGGTTAAAATGCAATGTTCTTATTTCTTAACGAAACTTTACCTATCATCAAATCTTGACTTTTGAGTACTTCTCGAACTGACGGAACTCAAAAATGTCAATCGGAATAGTGTATACAAGTTTCGATTGATTTCTTCAAAAATCCCCTGCTATAGCACACACATTTTTAGGTCAAAATGCAATGTTCTTATTTCATAACCAAACTTTACCTATCATCAAATCATGACTTTTGAGTACTTCTCGAACTGACAGAACATGAAAATGTCAATCAGATTAGTGTGTTTCATTTGATTTCATCGAAAATCTCTTGCGCACACGCATTTTTAGGCCAAAATGCAATATTCTAATTTGTGAACCAAACTTTTCTTAATATCAAATCAGGACTTTTGAGTACTACTCAAACTGACGGAACACGAAAATCTCCACCGGATTAGTGTATACGAGTTTCGTTTGATTTCATCGGATATCCCTTGCTATAGCACAAGCATTTTTAGGCCAAAATGTAATGTTCTTATTTGTGAACCAAACTTTTCTTAATATCAAATCAGGACTTTTGAGTACTTCTTGAACTGACGAAACACGAAAATCTCATTCGGATAAGTGTATACGAGTTTCGTTTGATTTCATCGAAAATCTCTTGTTATATCTTGCTATAGCACACACATTTTTAGGTCAAAATGCAATGTTCTTATTTCATAACCAAACTTTACCTATCATCAAATCATGACTTTTGAGTACTTCTAGAACTGACGGAACACGAAAATGTGAATCGGAATAGTGTATACGAGTTTCGTCTGATTTCATCGAATATCCCTTACTATATCACACGCATTTTTATGTTAAAATGCAATGTTCTTATTTCTTAACGAAACTTTACCTATCATCAAATCATGACTTTTGAGTACTTCTCGAACTGACGGAACACGAAAATGTCAATCAAAATAGTGTATACGAGTTTCGATTGATTTCTTCGAAAATCCCTTACTATAGCACACGCATTTTTAGGTCAAAAAGCAAAGTTCTTATTTCATAACCAAAGTTTACCTATCATCATATCATGACTTTTGAATACTTCTCTAACTGACGGAACATGAAAATCTCAATCAGATTAGTGTATACGAGTTTCATTTGATTTCATCGAAAATCCCTTGCTATAACACACGCTTTTTTAGGCCAAAATGCAATGTTCTAATTTGTGAACCAAACTTTTCTTAATATCAAATCAAGACTTTTGAGTACTTCTCGAACTGACGGAACACGGAAATCTCATTCTGATAACTGTATACGAGTTTCGTTTGATTTCATCGAAAATCTCTTGTTATATCTTGCTATAGCACACGCATTTTAAGGTCAAAATGCAATGTTCTTATTTCATAACCAAACTTTACCTATCATCAAATCATGACTTTTGAGTACTTCTAGAACTGACGGAACACAAATATGTGAATCGGAATAGTGTATATGAGTTTCATCTGATTTCATCGAATATCCCTTACTATATCACACGCATTTTTAGGTTAAAATGCAATGTTCTTATTTTTTAACCAAACTTTACCAATCATCAAATCATGACTTTTGAGTACTTCTCAACTGATAGAACACGAAAATGTCAATCGGAATAGTGTATACGAGTTTCGTTTGATTTCATCAAAAATCCCTTGCTATAGCACGTACACACATTTTTAGGTCAAAATGCAATGTTCTTATTTCATAACCAAACTTTACCTATCATCAAATCATGACTTTTGAGTACTTCTCGAACTGACGGAACACGAAAATGTCAATCGGAATAGTGTATACGAGTTTCGTTTGATTTCATCGAAAATCCCTTGCTATATAGCACACGCATTTTTAGGTTAAAATGCAATGTTCTTATTTCTTAACGAAACTTTACCTATCATCAAATCATGAGTTTTGAGTACTTCTCGAACTGACGGAACATGAAAATGTCAATCAGAATAGTGTATACGAGTTTCGATTGATTTCTTCGAAAATCTCTTGCTATAGCACACGAATTTTTAGGTCAAAATGCAATGTTCTTATTTCATAACCAAAGTTTACCTATCACCAAATCATGACTTTTGAGTACTTCTCGAACTTTTGAGTACTTCTCGAACTGACGGAACACGAAAATCTCAATCAGATTAGTGTATACGGGTTTCGTTTGATTTCATCGAAAATCCCTTACTATAGCACACGCTTTTTTAGGCCAAAATGCAATGTTCTAATTTGTGAACCAAACTTTTCTTAATATCAAATCAGAACTTTTGAGTACTTCTCGAACTGACGGAACACGAAATCTCATTCGGATAATTGTATACAAGTTTCGTTTGATTTCATCGAAAATCTCTTGCTATAGCACACGCATTTTTAGGTCAAAATGCAATGTTCTTATTTCATAACCAAACTTTACCTATCATCAAATCATGACTTTTGAGTACTTCTCGAACTGAAGGAACACGAAAATCTCAATTGGATTAGTGTATACGAATTTTGTTTGATTTCATCGAAGATCTCTTGTTATAGCACACGCATTTTTATGCCAAAATGCAATGTTCTTATTTCTTAACCAAATTTTACCCATCATCAAATCATGACTTTTGAGTACTTCTCGAACTGACGGAACATAAAAATGTCAATCAGAATAGTATATACGAGTTTCGTTTGATTTCATCGAAAATCTCTTGCTATAGTGCTATATCACACACATTTTTAGGTCAAAATGCAATGTTCTAATTTGTAAACCAAACTTTCCTTACTATCAAATCATGACTTTTGAGTACTGACGGAACATGAAAATCTCAATTGTATTAGTGTATACGAATTTCGTTTGATTTCATCGAAAATCTCTTGTTATAACACACGCATTTTTATGCCAAAATGCAATGTTCTTATTTCTTAACCAAACTTTACCTATTATCAAATCATGACTTTTGAATAATTCTCGAACTGACGGAACACGAAAATCTCAATTGAATTAGTGTATACGAGTTTCGTTTGATTTCATCGAAAATCCCTTACTATAGCACACACATTTTTAGGCCAAAATGCAATGTTCTAATTTTTGAACTAAACTTTCTTATTATCAAATTAGGACTTCTGAGTACTTCTTGAATTGACGGAACACGAAAATCTCAATTGGATTAGCGTATACGAGTTGATTTCATCGAAAATCCCTTGCTATATCACACGCAATTTTAGGCCAAAATGCAATGTTTTAATTTGTAAACCAAACTTTCCTTACTATCAAATCATGACTTTTGAGAACTTCTCAAACTGACGCAACACGAAAATGTCAATCGGAATAATGTATACGAGTTTCATTTGATTCATCGAAAATCTCTTGTTATAGCACACACATTTTTAGGCCAAAATGCTTATTTCTTAACCAAACTTTACCTATTATCAAATCATGACTTTTGAATAATTCTCGAACTGACGGAACACGAAAATCTTAATTGGATTAGTGTATACAAGTTTCGTTTGATTTCATCGAAAATCTCTTACTATAGCACACACATTTTTAGGCCAAAATGCAATGTTCTAATTTTTGAACTAAACTTTCTTATTATCAAATTAGGACTTTTGAGTACTTCTTGAACTGACGGAACACGAAAATCTCAATCGGATTAGTGTATACGAGTTGATTTCATCGAAAATCCCTTGCTATAGCACACGCATTTTTAGGCCAAAATGCAATGTTCTAATTTGTAAACCAAACTTTCCTTACTATCAAATCATGACTTTTGAGTACTGCTCAAACTGACGGAACACGAAAATCTCAATCGGATTAGTGTATACGAGTTTCGTTTGATTTCATTAAAAATTCTTTGCTATAGCACACATTATTTTTAGGTCAAAAGGCAATGTTCTTATTTCATAACCAAAGTTTACCTATCATCAAATCCTGACTTTTGAGTACTTCTCGAACTGACGGAACACGAAAATCTTAATCGGATTAGTGTATATAAGTTTTGTTTGATTTGGTCGAAAATCCCTTGCCACACATTTTTAGGTCAAAATTGAATGTTCTTATTTGTGAACCAAATTTTTTCTATTATCAAATCATGACTTTTAAGTACTTCTACAACTGACGGAACTCAAAAATCTCAATCGGATTAGTGTATATGACATTTGTTTGATTTCATTGAAAACCCTTGATGATATACACGTACGTATTTTTAGGTCAAAATTAAATGTTCTTATATTTTAATCAATATTTTCTTGTTATCAAATCATGACTTCTATGTACTTCTGGAACTGATGGAACACGAAAATCTTAAACAGATTAGTGTATACGAGTTTCGCTTGATTTCATCGAAAATTTCTTGCTATAGCACACACATTTTCAGGTCAAAATTGAATGTTATTATTTCTTAACCAAACTTTTTCTATTATCAAATAAATAAGTAATTATCAAACTGACGAAACTCGAAAATCTCGATTGGATTAGCGCATAGGAGTTTCTTTTGATTCCAGCTAAAATCCTTTGCTATAGCACACAAATTTTTTGATAAAAATTTAATTTTCTTATTTTTTAATTAAACTTTTCTTATTATCAAATTGTGATGAAAAAAAGTATTTCTCCAATTGGTGGAACTCGAAAATCTCAGTTGCGCTTATTTCAGCCAAAATTTCTTGCTTAGCACGCAAATTTTTGGGTCAAAATTGTATGTATTTATTTTTTAACCAAACATTTTTTATTATCAAATCATGATAAATAAGTATTTCTCAAATTGATGGAACTCGAAAATCTTAATCTGATTATTTTATACGAATTTCTAAAGTTGGAAAAGTGGTTGTATTATATTATTGTTCAAGCTGGAATAAAAAAAAAAAAAGTGACTTCAATAAAAGTTGTCCACTTCTATAGCATATGCAATTAGAAATTATTATTGAAGAATTTATAGGAGTATGTTGTATATGTTGAGAGGAGTTTCATATATAGTAGACTCGTAGGAGTAGTATCCATGAATTATTTGACTTACTCTTGCTACTAGATACATGCAACTGTTCTACCATTCATCGAGACCGAACGCAAGAGAACAAAATGCAAATTTATCTAAAAATTTACATCATATTTCATTGAGCTACATTAACTGTACAATGTTCTATCTTTGTGCAACCTCTGCCCACCACTATGTACATTATACACAAATCCAATCACTAGCTTTACAGTATAGATTGGTTTCTGGGTTTCTTCTACTCTTCTAGACACTTGTATTAGCATATAACGCTAGCTAAACCCCCAGTCAGCTCTGCAGGGTTTAGGGTGGCCATATATATACAGTGTTTCTTAATTTCTACATACTTCTATATAGCATATACACCTGAAGCATGGATAACCTTTTTACAGTTTCTAGTTCTAAAGAGAAACTAAGAGTAGGATCTGATTAATTTAAGATTTTGGAAATTTCGAGCTTTGAACAAGTTGCCAAAGAGATATCCCATTTTTGTCCCTTCAGGGGACTTTGATGGTGGAGGGGTTGAATTGCATTTCACCTGCAGTATGGTCTGGCCAATCTCTCTGCGAATTGAATCAATCATCTTGGGATCAACTGGGTTTCCTGTCACGTCTGTGACATAGAAGGTGTCCAGAGCTTTTCCTCCTTTAGTTGAAATTTCTGCTCGTTTGATAGACAAACTGTTCTCTCTGAATATCCGAGTGATATCTGATAGAAGTCCAACCCGGTCATCGGTGCACAGTTGTAGTTCAAGCCCCTGCATGGCAGTTGGCAAAGCAATATGTATTAGTAAAGTTACGAAGAAGATAATTGAACAAGAAGTTTTTCATTCGTTAGGGGAGTTCATGCACGTACCTCAGATGCCCGCCTTTCAATGGCTGCTTCAAGACATTGTACAACACGTTCTCGCTCAGCTTCTGAGCTTATAGGAACTCCATCAACATGTCGAATATAGAACTCCTACATAAAACAATTTTACCCATAAGCAATAGATTTATAGTAGTTTATTGTATGTTAAAGTTAAACTACACCTTAGGAGAAATTACTATAGGAATTTGATCTTACCTGATAAGCTTCTGTCATCCCTGTATTTACCATTCCATGGAATACCACATACTGCATGTCCGTTAAAGTGCAAATGATGTCAAACAACAATTTTGGTCGATCTTTTGCCTTCATAGTAATGACAGTGTAATACTTCTGACTGCAATCGAAGGCAGTTACTTGAGGTCTTGAGCCCTTGTCCTCCACTCTGCGCAATTCAGCTCTTCCAACCCTCTCATAATCTCTGTCAGCAAACATAATCTGGTGCAGCCTTCTATCTCTATTTGTAACTCCAGAGGTTGCAAGTGTCATTTTAGCAGCCTTCGACTCATTGTTTCCTCGAAGGACATTGCAAAGCAGCTCCTTTATTGAAGCAAGGCGGTTTGGATCTTTGATTGCACAACCAGTGGTATCATCTGTGACATGAACTACAGCTGCAGCTCTGGCATTGTGTGTCCATATCTCAGCATTTACCACATTACAGTGAAGGTCTGCAAGAACGGCACACACTTCAGATAATAGACCAGTTCTATCAGTGCCACTGAGCTCAATTAAGGTATGCTCTTCTGAGGGTGTCACACCAACAGAATCCGTAGATGGTACAAAGCTGGCATTGCTTTCAAGTCTCTGCAACATTAACAAGTTGAATAATATGAGCAAAAATTGCTTTCACATAAGTTGATATATCTTGGTCTTTCTAAATACTAAGTTCATAGGTGGTGCAGAGGAGTCATGAGCAGAATTTATTTTCGCAAGCCCAATCCCAAGCAAGAAATATGACCTACGTTAGGACTAATGATGAAAAGGAGTTCATGGCCCAAGGTCTTTTTGATCAAGTGCCAAGAAGCAATACTCAACTGAGCTTTGAGTAATTCGGCTTTACATGCAGAGTAAGTATGATGTTCATCTTCAGACCAAGATACTACAACCCCCTAACTACTTGACAGTAAACATCAGAACAATCTGTTCAAGTACTTACAATTTGTATATAATTGATAATGTCCTTGTCTCTGATCTTTTTCCCATCACGGTCAATCACGTTGAACACTGAAGATAGAAATTTAAACCAATGTTAGCAAAAAGGGGCAAGGAGATGAGGATAAATTGAAAATTAAAATAGTGAAAGAGGAGATGGCAAGGGAAGTTGAAAAAATAAAGCTTACCATCCATGAACCATACTCCATCAGATGAGATATAAGCTTTTGTTATTACAAGATTCACATCTGCAAGCACTTGGACAACATCTAGGAGACTTCCATGTTTGTTGACACTGTCAACCTGAATAGAAATTGAAGAAATTAAGCGTTGACCCAAGAAACTAAACACTAATCCAAACTTGGTATTTTATATGATCTACTCATATTATATATGATTGACTTTTGTATTCAACAGATACATATTATAAGCACTGAGCAATTGATCATGCAAATCACAGGGTACAAAGCCTCACCTGGATAATAGTAGCATCCTCACAAGAATCATTGTCAATCACAACTCTGCAAGAACAAAAATCAAATCAGATGAAGCTTCTGGGTTTCTCAGACAGACTCCAAAATCAAACCTTGTCCTAATTAATTGCATGAATGGGAAATAGAACCCAGTAGAGTCATGGAAACAAATATAACATGTAAAAGAACAATAAGACTCAATTGCACAAAAGGAACATGTAAAATTTCAGATTCAAAATACTAACTCAAAAATTAAAAAGTGAAGGCAATCAAAACAAAAAAGAAATCAAAACCCAGAAAAGGAGAATACTTGACATGAATCGTACCTGGGTGGGTTCATCCGCCTCACGAACTTAGTATACTCATCATCCATTTCTTCTTCCTTTCTCTTCTTCCAAATCTAGATATCAAATCTTCCCAGAACCTAAAAATAGAAAGTTTTTGAGAATAAACCAACAAAAAACGTATGCTTCACAAAGACTTTAACAGTGACAAGACACACTCTTTAGTATCCTATATACAACAACGATGCCTCCTCCCACATTGAAGGAAAAATATGAAACGAAATATGAAGAGAGCGAAAGAGTGCTCGGGAATAAGAAGAAGCTAGTGGAGGGCTTTTCGGGGGGTCGTAGGCCCGGAAAAGCTGTTTATAGAAAAAGCTGTGCACGTGTCGGTTTTTTGAGTGGCTGGGCGGTCGGTTAACTGCCTCCCGCCGCGGTCATTTGCCCTTTTTACATTTGGATCCATACGGTGAGAGCGGGAAATAATATGTCACGTGACGTTCGGCGAGGCACGTGTGGTTTTATGGTGCGCTCCCAGATCTTTTCTGATATTTATGGCGGCAATACCAGCTGATTTCTCTACGGTTTTTTTTTTTCCGATTACATTAGTGTTCTCACGGTTACTAATCATTTTTATAGGTATGGAGGATTAGTCTAGTAAAACAAAAATTACAGACTTACAGTTGATGTAAAAAGTTAAAGGTAACAAGGCATGTGAGCTTGAAATTACTACCAACAAACTCTTACGAATCTGAATATCTCAGTTCTATTTGGTAGGTAGGTGAAGCCAAAGTGCATATGTAGGTGAAGGGACAGTTGTGGATAAATTTGGTCTGGTTACATCCTTCCAAACTATGATGAGTGAGATAAGCCATAGACGGTCGCGACCACTTAATATATAGCAACAGAGATTGTATACCTTATCTAATATTAGAATTGAGATTTCTCCTAGATGGATCAGATTGCTAATGATGAGAGAAAAGAGATCAGTGATATACAAATCAGGAACGTGGAGTATCCCAAACAACAAAACAAGGATACCGTTGGACCAGGATTTGCCGGAAACAAACAAATAAGTCGATCATTTGCACATCATATATATGGACGATGATCAGTCAAAATATGTACTATTATCCTGAAAAATCAAAATATGTACACAAGTATATATTAATCTATAGGCCAGCTGATCGAGGCTGCTGATGACTATGTTATTGTTAGGTTGCTAAGTTGAATTCAGATTCTGTAAAAACCTAGAATCATATATGATCGAGTGACGTGCATGTCAAACAGCGATAAACGTGGCCCGTGATCATCCTTGTATCGATACTGTTTCAACTTAACCACCTTTAAGGTGTTAGGTTTTAATCACAAAAGATATCGATACAATTAGGAATGATCCACCCACTTATAAATTAAATTTTATTTGTCACTTTTTTAATATGGAATCTCTCCTCTCCAACAACGCAGAGCATTTTAGGCATGCATGTTGTTGGAGTATTATTTGATTTCGAGGTACATAGCTAGTTATTGATTTCGGATTTCGCTGCCTTTAACTAAGATATATTCCCATATAAGATATATTCCCAAATATATCTGCAGATAAGGAGGATCAATAGGAGTTGATGATGAAATCCTGCTCGGCCGGCCTTGTTATTCTTCAGCTACTGTGCTTGATTCATGTTCAAGAAGGAGAATAAAGTCCAGGTAGTAAGCTTAGCAGATCAGCTGCAGCCTGCAGCTAGCTAGATGTTGTTTGGTCATGTACGTGTCCATTAGATGAAAATATCTGTTGAAAAGGAGAAAAAGGTCTAGTAGCTAGCAAAGATATTCGATGATATATGCATATATGTCACTGCCATGCCAGGCCAGCTGATTTAGCTTTGATCAGTTGGCCTTTGGGGTACAATTATCGGAGCCACTGATTGATGAGGTAGATAGCGATAGAGATAATATAGTTGGAAGATGCAATGCATTAACAGTAAGAGATGGCAAAGGAATCGATCAATTAGAGATGCATGGATATTGATGGGGGCACAATTAACCGCACACTTGGTTGTGGTGGCGGGCTGATTAAGCAACGAGCGAGATAGTGATCAACAAATCAAAACGTAGGTCCCAGAACCAGAAAGGTCGTATATATGAATCGAATGGTTTTTTAGAAATTCTAACTAGTGCCACTGGAATATGGGTGAAGAATAACACTGATAGCTAGGAGTCCTAGGACGTCCATCAATCCAGATTTAAGGGATGCACTTTTCAAGATACTCGTCAGTATATGCAATAAACCCTACGTACCAAGGTGTTCATATTCGTCGAACAATGAACAATAAACGTAAACGGGGCATCAAACTCCATCAATTACTAGTAAAATATAGAACAACGTAAAAGAAACTCATAAATAAAATAAATAGGTTATGTAAGTAGGGAAATTAGTGATTTCAAGTTGTGAAAACCAAATTGAAATGATCCACCTCAGGTAGGCTCGAAATTTGTTACATAGCCCAAACCCATAGTTCTACCTTCTTATATTGAATTTGAAGCAAAAGAAAGGAAAAGATGGACGTGAAGCAGAAACTGAATGGACATACAGAGAGGCCAAGCACCACTAATATATATATATATATATATATATACACACACACACACACGACGGA
>NC_020496.1:36348760-36349674 GCF_000184155.1 Fragaria vesca subsp. vesca | reverse complement strand
TTAGACCAACTTTTCAATCACATATCAACATCTCCACCGTTCAATATTTAGATGTATATATGTAGATCATTTCTGCAAAATTTCATCCCATTTGGTGATCGTTAAGGCTTCGAACTAACTGAAATCAATTGATGGATCAAATCTGCCAAACCTGAACCGCTCATGCCTATAATTTTAATTCGCAGTTTTGAACACCTTAACGATCACCAATTTGGATGAAATTTTACAGAAGTGATCTACATATTAGGACCTAAAAACTGAACGGTTAAGATTGAAAAATGTGATTGAAAAGTAGGTCTAATGCTTGATCCCTCATATATGTCAAAAAAAAGGGATCCCTTAGTAGAAGGGCCTTGTATATATATATAAAAGAAAGATCTAAAGAGGACCTCTTTACTTTAAGAATTTGAGGATTCTATTATTTTACATTAGTATATGACTTTTTTTAACGATATCAACCGTTGATCCTCTAGATTCATATGCAAGAAACATGTCTACAAAAATTCAACTAATTCCATAATCATTTGGTCATTCAAATTGACGTAAACAATTATAGACCGTTAGATAAAATTAAAACGTTTTCCCTTTTGGCTAATTTTTTGTAGGATTCATATGTGGGTAAGCAACTAAGGAATGAGTAGCTTTGATTGTCAAAATATATGCTAGAACTAAAAACATCCTTACTTTAAGATTTACAGAGGTCCTCTCCGGAAAACTGGAATTCGGCGGACTCGCCGGGGAGGAAAAGTGGTCGGGGACGCTGCTGGAGTCCGTTGGGGTAGAGGCGCGCCCTCGTCGGCGTCGTACGGTGCCGAACAGAGGGACGTCCGCACTTTAAGCCGAGTGCAGATGTCTGCTTTGGAACGTTTCTGTATATATAGACGTCCGCTTTGGAACGTTTCTGTGTGTGTACA
>NC_020496.1:36346090-36348063 GCF_000184155.1 Fragaria vesca subsp. vesca | reverse complement strand
GGGCGAGATTGATTTTGTTTGAAGTTTGGATGATCTCACTGGAAAACTAGAATTCGGCGGACTCGCCGAGAAGGGAAAGTGATTGGGAACGCTGCTGGAGTCCGCTGGGGTGGAGGCGCTAGGTTTGGTTAAAGAGGCTTTAGGGAATCGGTCTTAAACACCTTAGAGAACTGGTTTTAGGTACCATCTATGAAGAAAAAATGGCAAAACCTAATATAACAAAGTCCTTAGAATGTTTATATGAAGATCAAAATTATGATCATACTTTGCATATTCCTAGAGAGTATAAAAATGATATTCATGTTCTTAGTAGTACAATAAATACTATCTGTGATATGTTAAGTATGATATCAAAAAATCAAAAATTAAATCATGATAGTGTTGAACAACAACTCTATAATTTGAATATTAAAACAAGCAAGATTGAACAAAAAAATTCAATCCTTTGGAGAAATGGTTGATTTAGATCTCAAAACCGAGACTAAAGAACAAGTACAAGAATTAACTAAAACAGTTAATAACTTCATCATGCAACAAGATGAAATGAATTATCCGGGAGATAACAAAATCCCCAGATTATTTTATGGAACTGAAGATATAGAAGAGATAATGGTTCTTCAAAACAAAGAACCTAATGCAGGAAATTTTGGATGATGCATATATTGTGGAAATTTTGTGGAAATTTTGGAAATTTTGGAAATTTCCAAAATTGGATTATTGGAAATTTTGGATTATTGGAAAACAATCTATAAAGATTCCAAAGTAACAATGGAGGAACGAAACCATATTCTACATCAAATAAGATTAACCTGTTTAGAATATGAAGATCTACTTTCTTATTTTAATTATGATATTAATATGTTATCTGATGATGAATCAACATCTTCAGAATCTAATGAAAATGACAATGAAATAAATGCTTTAAGTGATAGTGAAACAGATCCAGAAGAAAATACTTCTGATCTACCAAAGAAAAGAAAAGCAAATGAAGACCTTCCTGAGTTTTCCAATCAAAAAGCTTTTGAAGAATATTTGAGAACAACTCAAGATGAAGATAAAGAATTCATAAATACAACAGAACATGCATCATCTTTTGGAATAAAAACTGAACCAGATCATCCTAGTCCCTCTTACACAAGGAGAGATGATATGAATAAACAGACGGTAGCCCAACATGGGACATATTTAGATTTGAGCCATATACCATTTAAGGATCAAGAAAAATCAGTAGATGATTGGGCACAATCAATGTCCATTTTGATAACTAATTATAAAAATGTTTGGACTAAAGAGAGATTTTTAGACTATATTGCAGCAACATTGCTAAGAGACACTTTGCAATGGTTAAAACAATGGAAAAATTCACCAGAAGGGACATTACAAAAATTATCTTTATTAACAAATTTTAAAATTTTTGATAATATACTTAAAAGCTTTGCACAAATAATAAAAGAACATTTGTGTGGAGCAACAGATAAAAAAATAATCCATGAAGATGCTGAATATATATTGTCAAAAATAGAACTCTGCAATATATGTCTGTTAAGAAAACTTACTTGAATGGAAAGACTTCCGGTAGAGATTTCTCCTCAAGCTTTAAAGTAGTTTAGATATGTAAAATGTTACTTTTTCTATGTATATATAGCACTTAGTTTGTAGAAGAGAGAGGATCGGATGTTAGAAAACATTCCTCTCTTTCCTAGCTTGTATTTCACTTGTATGAAATTATATATATATATATACAGCCTCCTTCCATTGAGGGATCCCTATTTTTAGCCACTTTCTAGGGATAGGGCATTACACCACTTCCTAATTGAATTTTTATATCTCCACCGTTCATATCTTAGGTCTATATGAGTAGATCACCTATACAAAATTTCATATGATTTGGTGATCGTTAAGACTTTCAAAAGTTTGATTTAGTTTTAATGATTTTGAACGGTCCAGCTTATGTCAAACTAAAACCGTTAAAG
>NC_020496.1:36320817-36345931 GCF_000184155.1 Fragaria vesca subsp. vesca | reverse complement strand
TATATATATATATATATATATATATATATATATATATTCAAGTCAGTTAACAGTCTTTAGGAGCTACCCTTGAATATAGGGCAAAGCCCAGAACTTTGATAATGCCAGGATGATGGATGCTTGAATGACAATCGACAGGCATGAGTCAATGAGTCAATGACTGGATAGTTAATTACTTGGTCATTTATCACAACTCTGAAACAGATCGAAGACATGCATCACAGATTTTCTATCGAAGACAGTTGGATGGATTGTCTATGCGTCGTGCCACCCATCTTGGCTTAGAAGATAGCTAAAGTAGGTTGGGTTTTTTCTTTTCTGTCAGAAAGTAAAATTTCCGGCAACAGAGACTGAAGCAGAGACCACAAAGACAAAATAAGACTTCTGCTAGCTTGCTCGGGTCCAAGAATGAATGAGAGAGCAGAGCTGATATAGCATAATCTACAGCCTTGAGTATCATATTCACACCATAATACAGATAATCCCCTCAACTAATAAAAACACAGCAGTATACAATACACATTCACTTGTGTATAAAACAATGAACTGCATGATTTGTATCTAGGAACTTACACTCTTACATAACGAATCTTCACTACCTAAAACAATTTGGATGGGGCCTCAATACAGACGATCTAAGGCCAGAGAAACAACAGTCATCTGTGCAACGCTGATCGCCATATGTAAACCTCAGCTCAGCAGTAAGCTATTGAAACTAGTTAAGGGAATTCCATTATAAATAGAAGAAGAATCTGAGACCATATGAAGGCAAGAAGATTTAACATATCTGTTTCCATGTCAATCACCTCTCCATGTTATGGAGAATAAAGATGAGAATAAAGTTAATTTGATTTAGAACATCTGTTACTCAATGGATATGTTCCAAGTTTTCCCTTCCTATGTGCTGACACTAAACAAGAGACCCTTTCCATGCAACTCCTGTAATATGCCAAAAGACAATAATATTCTACTGAAAACCTTGTCTTACTGCGTGATACTTGTAAACTACCACAAATGAATAATAGTATGTCCAGTTAGTGCTACAACTAAAGCCTCACAAACTTGCCAACCTACTTGTTGAGTTAGAAGTACCATATTTCTATAAAATTGCTCAGCATGACTTCTTTTCTACAGTATATGCTGACATATATTGCAAACTCAGATACAGTATACTGATACTCTCTTTTCCTTCTTTACTTTGGCCAGATATATTGCAAACTCAGATACTCTAAAGAAAGAAAACTGTGAAGTTCTCATAATGAAGTTCTTTGACAGATTCTAGTATGCTTTGGTTAGCTTAGTAAATTAGTATTCATGACGGAGTCTCCTGATTATGTTATGACAGTGTTAGCTCCTATCCCTCCAGTGATGGGATTTAAGTTGAGGAAATCAAATAGATTATTAAGCTACACCCTAAACACATAAAATGAGGGATTCCCATTTGAAGTTTTGCCCAAGAAATCAGGTACTCTTCTCTGAGAACTGAAGTCTATTTGGATACTCAAGGAGGTATGAGGGCAAGCTAGAAGAGTACGGCTAAGACACTACTCTGGTGAGACCAATGCCTTCAATGATACTTCTTAGTGAAAATAAGGAACAGGAAAAAAGGCAATAAAGAATGTTCAAGTAAGGAAACAATCCCAATTCACTGTTCTAAGGCTGTCATTCTTAACGAATACTCATTCATCTGTGCTTTGTGTGCTTTGCTATTGAAATTATATGATATTATTTAATCTTGAACAAAACTCACTGAAATTATAATATTGTAGCAAATATCACAAGAACAAAGACCAGTTTTAATGACCTGAACATAGACTTGATGATGGAAATTGTTAGCTAGAGCATATAATCCCTCTAGCTATAAGTTGAAACCAGTAGAGCATTCACAGAGGAAAGAAGCACGTTGTTTATAAAGAATTAAAGACAAACTGAGACTAGTCTAAAGATGCATTCTTTGGAAGTAATACGAGAAAGCGAGTAGAGTACAAGTAATAGATAGCTGATTGAGATACTAGTAAATTGCTTGTTTGTGCAAAACATAATGAAGATCTTAGATGATTAAGAACAACCCTCACTACATCTAGGGAAAAAAATTGGATAAGTATAACTGTAGAACTTTGCGGTTTAAATTTTCACAAACAAACTGGAGCACCACTTCATTCACACCTAGTGAAGAACAAACTAATTGGCTTACACTATAATCAACACACCTCTGAATTAAAGCAGCAGTTAAGCCCAACACCCAAACCATCTGTTTGACTGTGCACAATTCCCACCTGCACAAGCAACAACACACTCACCAGTCAATTTCCCCATGCTTAACACAAAGATTAGTGATAAAAAGAATCAACCAGAATCAAAAGTTAGCACCTTTATATGGAGACTTGAGTCATGCAATGGAGAACAAGGAGCAAAAGAAACATCCATTTCCAGTGCCCCTATTGAATTCTCTCAAAGTATACAATACAAATACCATTACCGAAAAAACAAACTCAAGTCCCCAACAAATGCTACTACTGCTTGATTTCACAAAGATCTAAACTTTCACCACCAATTTCTCCTCTGTTTGGTTCCTACTGTCCTGAGCCTTGAGAATCATCCTTAGAAGACGGAGCTTGCTGCTGTTGCTGGTGTTGGTGCTGCTGCTGGTGGTGTTGCTGTTGCTGCTGTTGATGGTGGTGCACTCTAGCATGGCCCATCTGCTGGTAAATCTGGTAAGCCTGAGAATTCAAAACCCCAAGATGGCCATCTTGAGACAACCCAAGTTCCAAACCAGGCAGCTGTTGACTTCCCCCACCCAGAATTGAAGTGAAGCTCATAGGTCCCATGTTGGTGACTGGCAAGTCAAACCCAGGAAGGCCAATCTTTTGGAGGTAATTGGAGCTGCTCTCAGTCCCTCCCAGATTTGTAGTAGATGGACCAGATGAAGATGACTGTGAAGAAAAACCAAACCCAGCAGGGGGCCATAGCCCAGTTGCTGCAGCCACATGGGGCCTCCCTAAATTCCCTCCCACCATAGCCCAACTGGTCCTACCTCCACTGGACCCTAAATCATCTGTCTTTTGATACAAGCCAGCTGATATTGAACTCCCCTGCTGCGATACAGACCCTCCTGCCGCCGCTAGAGCCGACGCCGGGATCGTCCCGGTGCCGGTGGTTGCAATTATGGACGGCTCAGCCTGCTGCAGCAGCCATTGGATTGTTTCTCCGTCCGATTTGTGGCCCAATTCCCGAGTCAATTGGAAGATTCTGGCGGCGCAGAGAGCCGGCATCCTTATCCTTCTTCCTCTGCCTTCCACTTTGGTGTGTCTGTCTTTGTTTGAGCTACGTTTGGGCGCCAACTGCTTCTTGGTTTCGTCTTTGTCCGCAACCACAATCTGGAAGTCTTTGATCTCCGCCGGTTTCACAACGTTGTTGTTGTTGTTGTGGTTGTGATTGTTGTTGTTGTTGTTCTCACTCATGGTGTTGGGCAGTTGCTGATGATGCTGTTGGTGCTGCTGTTGTTGTTGTTGAGGTTGTGGGAGGCTCAAGAAGCTGGGTATCTCCTGAGGCTGTTTTGAGGCCTTGGGATCCATCAACAGAGTAAAAAGAAGAAATTATGGAAAGAAAAAAACAACTAAAAAGAAAAAGGGGTGGCCTTTGTCTTTGATGGAAGAAGGTGACCTGAAAAGTCCTACACTTTCATGAGTTTTCACCGTTTTGGGCAAAACCATAGAGACAAAACCCCTAGAAAATATTAAAATCCCAATTCAATGTAAAATTCTCTCAGAAATCAGAATTGGAGTAGACTTGTTCTTTTTACTTCTTGGTTCCTTCCTCTGAGTCTTTTGTCTTCATATCTTCTCTCTCTTTCTCTGTGTGTCTGTCCATCTTGTCCTTTCTTTCTTACCTCTTTGTACAACACTGTGGCAAAGTTTTGACTAGCACAGATTTACAACTTTAACTGCCAAATTTACCTCATTTCAAATTTCACCACCTCATCTGCTCATCAGACACATAGGATTAAAGAAAGATAAAACCATTTACCTATTTTGACTTGGCCAGATTAAATCCACTAACCCTTCTTCCTTCCCCACAATGCCACAATCTATGGAGTCAGTCATGGTCCTCAAGGATGGTCCAGGGTGGATTGGCTTCCCCTTCTCTTCTTCAATCTCCAAATGCAATCTTCTTCAACCTTTATTAATGATTTCTCTCCTGTATGCTATAATTGAATGAGCAACCAACATATTATGCCATCTCTTTTAAGGGACTCAACTGCAATGTGGGAACTCATAAATGTGACACTTGGCTACCTATGAATGGCTTGAGGAGCTTACTTCAAACCCACTCTTGTTATTTATTTAGGCCCATCCCTGAGATATGCTATAAAATTCATACAACCTATGACTGGGGAAAAGAAAAGTGAATGATCATGGGATCAGCAACTTCTCAACTTCATAGAATCAAAATACTAGAGTGACTATTAGTTCAAAGTTTCAGACAGACCAAAATCACAATGGAGGTTGTTGTTGCAATTAAGTGGTGAGCTACTGAAGTTTTGGTTTGTTTCAAATGGTGATGAGGCTAGCTCTTAGGGTTTATTTGCATGAAACCCTAAAATTCCTGATAGAATACAATCGAGAATTCCATACCATTACATGCTGAGAACATTAAGTTAACCTTGAAGGATCCTGATCCTATTCTTCATTACATCTTACCTCACAATCGGGGTTGGCTTCAATTTTCTTTCTTCTTAGTCTCCTTGAGAATGATTAACATTTAACCTATATGCTAGCAAAGGAGAAAGTCCACATGTTTGCAAGAGATATTACACTAGTCAATAATAATTGGGATGAGTGGATAACTATAAACAAGTAAGGAAAATGACAAGAAGTCCCTTAATTTTCTCGCATGACAAAGATGCCTCATATCATATTAACCAAAATTTCATTTTTCAATTGTACTTGGAAAGCGAGTTTCTATAAATTGGTGTATGTCCACTATCTTATACATACCACAGTACCACACCACATAAAATATGCCAATACCACAACAAAGAGAATTGTTATTTCTGCCGAGTTAGGTGCAAGGGTGTTCGTGCTTTCTACCGTCCATAAATCAAGGGATTGAATTAGTACTGTACACCAGTTAAAAGTTTAAGTTTAACCCAAATTTTCTATATTTCCATTCGCATCTCCGAAGCAAATGATCGTTTAAGTTGAGTGCAAATGAAGAGAAGTAGTAAAGTAATTAGATCTGGAAACTCCACAGTACAGAAATGTTTAGGGAAAGGGTTACTTAATTTGTAGTAAACTAGCTTGCACCTCAGTAAACTCTGCTTATGAACTTACATATATCTTTTTCAGAAGGTTCTACATAGTCTCTGCTAGAGATGACTTTCGTGATCTACAAGTCCACAAGAATGGTTAATTTAGTCGGTTTAGTTGGTCCAAACATGCTTTAGCTTTCAAAATTCAAAGGGGTGTGCAAGTCGGTATGATTATTGTGTCCCCTTTATACTATTTGATTAAGAGAAAGCTTAATGAATCAATGCAAATTCAAAGGGAGGGGCTAGAGCTGGAAACGTATATCCAACCCGATCACCAATCAGTAGTAAACGACTCCCATGGTTTTATGGAGCATGAGTGCATGACAATATTGACAACGACAAGAACCGCTGATGATCAAATTTCCACATTTCTGCAATATCTATGGAACACTAGCTAATTCTAAACTAGTACTAATTAGAACTAGGAATCACCTAACCAACGCACTAATCCTTTGCCTTTCGGTCTTTCACTGCATGCATGATATATTAATTCTGTATTACCTATACCATAAACATGTATGAACTATTGAACTATATATGAAGTTGATATTCGGTCACCATAGTGGGGATCCATCATTTGAAGCTTTTTCTTTTCCTGCAAGTTTGATTCGCTACTTCGCTAGTGATCTATTATCAAACAGATATAATACAAGAATTAATGATCATTCAGAGTATTACGTACTAAGCAAGGAACTAAAGAATTGATCGAGATCGATCGAGCATGCTAGCTAGCTTTTCCTGTTCCCGGTTCTCTACTTCTTAATTTAAGCATTCACTAAAGCGAAAGAAGTATCAAATGAGGGAGCCAGCTTTAGGGTATGAATGAACATGATCACTTGATGTGGAGAAGACCAATTGATCGATGAAAATTAATGGCGGGAATGGGAATGGGATTGGGATGAATGGTTAATGGTTAATGGTACGTGTACGTTGGTGATTGAATTGTTAATGACAAGTGCTTCCCATCATGGAGACAATGCAGGCCCCTCTTCAAAAGTTATCTCTTGAAATATCTGTTGGTCATCAATATCATTCTTGCTATGTATGGCTAAGCTTTTCCATATAAGAGAATTCAAAGCTTCAATGGGAAACAGATCTATGCTTTCATATTACTTAAACCTGGGTTTTTACTGCATAATTCAAACCTCTTACTTCCATCGATCTGTTTCAGCAAAACCAGATTAACATTAGGTGTTAATTAATTAATTCTAGATGCCAAGGGAAGTAATATGATGGGGATCGATGAAGCCTAGAGCCTCCACCACAGTAGGGTTTAATTTTTCTTCGATATATTCTTTGACATGTAGCGTTCAAATTCCCCGTTTCAAAAATTGGAAAATTAGCTAGGGTTGCTGATCGATTATATATACGGAACGGAAGAAAGAATGCAGCTTTGTTAGTTAAAGAAAACTCAAAACTCACAGATGGATACTGACACTCATGATTAAGGTTTTGAGTTTATGGAATTATGGGCCACCACACCAGAAGCGTTAAGGTAATCAATATTGTCATTTCGATATATGGATACCTCCTAGCTATTTAGGCAACGTCCATTCCAACTAATATAGAAGCTAACAATGATAAGCACTAAAACTAAATCTATACCGATCAAAAATGAACAAATAAATATAAGCTAGAAAAGTATATCATCAGTTCTAGCTGTACAATGGCTTCCTGCATTGGATTCGTGTGTATGAACTTGGATGAACATGGCAGCAAATTAATCAGCAGCATCAGTTCTCGATCAGAACAAATACTTTGGTGATTAGACGTGTCAGATTTATTTGGAGGAGAAATCTCCAGGAAATTCCCAGCTGCAGGCTATCATTCAACAGCTTGCTAGCTAGGTATTTCGTATAGCTTATACAAAACAGACAGCTGAGGTCATTTACTCATATGGTACCATTTTGGAATGTTGCTTATTTTAACCTTCGATCTGTATCTGTTTGTTAGAAAGATTCGAATTGTGCAAGCAGTAGTACTGATTGGACAACCAACCAACAATGGTACAGCATATGGAGGGAGAGAATCAGTAAGTGGTTGAAAAACAAGAAGAAAACTGCATAGTATGGTTCTTTTTGATCTTTCAAGTAATAACATCGAGTAGTTTAGTGGAGATGCAGCTGTTTGCTAGAGCTGTATATATGCCATATAGCAGGATAGAGGGAGGCACATCACATTCACATATGGCACAGACTGTGACCTCTTGTATTATTTGTTTAGCTCCACTGTTTCACATTTGAAATGGATTGTTTTCCCAATTTTGATGGATTGATGTATCTCAACCACCCATTTTATTAGACAATGAAGTGGGATACATTCATACATCTATCTTAAAATTATTGCCATCAATTCGTCAAGTAACATCATATTGAAATGCAATACCAATGTCCAAAATTAAGATAAAAGTGCAGGCGTCATCATGGATTTCTAGTTTTCACTTCAATGTCCAATACCAATGTCAAAATTGTTTTTTAAGATTAGAGTCGAACCAAAGACATTATTTTCTCCCAAGTATATCACTGAATATTTGGGCTAATTGTTGGTATTCTTATTCAACTTCCTTCAAGAAAATAAGGTCACACGAAGAACAAATTGAACATTACCATCGAAGGCCCTGCAAACACAAAATAGCAATTGAAAAGCAGAAGAATTTAAACGATGGCGTGCATAGATAGAGATCGAGGAGATCGATATATGTCAAATGTGAGGGAAGGATAAGGATAATAGTGACTGATCGAGGTCCATCCCATTCGGTTAGAGATACTGCAGGCTGGCTTTTATTGGAGCTCAGCAATCGGAGTGGAGAATATAATGGATGGTGCATATATAAGAGGAGGTCGATCGATCTCTATTTGTTAATGTGGTGGAACTTCCTCTCTTCCTTTTCATTTCTGATTCTTCCTAATACGTACCGTAGACATATCATTATCCATGCGCAAGCTATATGCAACCCAGAAGAATTTGCTTTTAAGTGAAATGGCTTCAAGATTGATGGAATATGTCTATAATTTGGAAATCATTGTTTCTAATTTTTCTTCTCACATGTAATGAAAGGCTACGAGGTAGCAAGAGGCAGGCATATACACCATTCATCAACCTGCACAAAGATATAGTACTATAGATAGGAGAATCGATTCAGAAGTGCTTACACCCATGCATGTGTTTGCCTATAGGGAACCATCGCATCAAACATCTATGCGTATATGAATTACTTGCCACTTTTTGTGTAAACCTTACAAACCATTTGCAGTCGGTAAACAAACCGTATGATAATTAGTAACTTGAGCAAAAGGTCTCCTGTGAGACGATTTGAAATTTGAATGATATAAAGAGGAAAGGGAGACTGGACTTCCAAGTCAATTGTCTGGTGTACATAGAATGTACATAGAAGCAAGACAACCCTAATAAATCATACATATTTATGTTATTTACAAAGTCCAACCAGCCAACCCAGACAGCCAGGTGAGCTCCCAGTTGAAACTTGAAACAATACAACCTTTAAGTTACAATCACAACACCAGCTAACTGCTCATAGAAGGTCCAAAGTACATGCAGATGGGTGGATTGACCTTGAAGATAGAGAGGATTGCAGATGGAATCGTCCAAATCCCATCACCGCATATTAGACCTGAAGCGACTGCCCCTGAAAAATCCTCTGAATTCTTCCTATTCACTCGCTCCCATATAAAGAGTATTACTGTCCCCACAAACATATCAATGGCAAAGTAGGCTCCGATGTAGAATGGGACTGCCATAGCCATTGGAATAGGAATATATTGGGATACCTTCTTAGGAGTCACGTCCCTCAAGAGGTTTATCACCACAGCGGCCACAAAGAAACCACAACACATTGCCAAGCAGTGCTTTGGCAGCTCAGAGAAGCCTTCAATACCTAGAATTGCCATTTCCCTGAATATTACAGCATATGGTGCTTTATATGGACCATCAGGTGAGCCAATATCAAATGCAGTCCAAAACAACCAAAATGTTAATGGAGCAATCACACAACCCATGGCTGTTCCCACTAACTGGCTGATAAACATAGACTTGGCCGAGGACATAGTTAGGTAACCTGTCTTGAAGTCTTGCATGAGATCAGCTGCAGTAGATACAATGGACATCATCACCCCAGACGCAGCTAAACCAGCGATAACCCCACCATCACTTCCCACTAATGAAGCCATGATGAAAAGACCTATCTTCCCATAAGTTGAGGTCAAGTTCCAGTCCGTGAGGCCAGTGCCATAGGAGTTGCAAAAGGCAAGAGCAGGAGCAAGGATGTATGAGCACAGCACCAAATACCATTTGAGAGGTGGAAAGATAATTGGCATTGTTGCTGTCGATATTGCCACCAGGGCCACATATCCAGAACCAGCAACCCAGTTTGGTATTCTATCCTTGAGAAATACCTCATCCCTCTTTTTTTGTTCCAGGATTACTTCAGAACTCTCACCATCTGCTAAGCACATAATACTATTAATCTTCAGCAGAAAACATTTCATTCCCACAAACAATAACTAGACAATATATATAGTAACTCCGAAGATATTGATCAGATAATTTAATCGATGAAAGCAGCCTTGAACAATTAATTTGCTTAGGACCTAACATTAAAACTAGTTTTGGCTCGTACTACCAAAATTCAATTTAAGTTCTCAGTATCTTTATTTGGCACGATAAACCAGACAGCATGCCTGTGCAGTAAATATATATAGAGTGCCACTCTTAAGTCAAATAATTTACTGCAGAATTCCTAACTACAATACCGATATTAAACGACAATGATGTTTCACCCAGTTAATGTCCTATATCACAACTCAATCAAGGTTACTAGATACACACTAACAAGTCAGGATAAAGAGGAAAAAAGAAAACTTCAACACTGAACTGATGTCTTCTGTATATGAATTCAATGTGAAGAAGTGAAGGGTGTCAAATCAATTATCCATGAACATTAGACATCATATGAATACTCACCCAACTTTTCTTTAACCAAAGGAAGGTTGCTCTGTTTACTACTTTTATTGCATATTTCCTTGAGAGTAATGGCTATAATCTTGATCAAATTGTATAGACCATCCCCCAAAATAAGGGCAATAGCTATGAAGACCTGTAAACGAACATTACGGATCAAGTATGATCATCATTGAGCCAAACATCAATATTGCTTTAATAATGGCAGTGTTACCTCCAACAGAAAGGATTCCACAATACCTTATAACCATAAAGACCTTTGAAATCATTGCTACCTAGGTCAGCTGGATACCAGTGCCCAGCATGTTGGGAGATGAGAGGCCAAAGGAAACCCCATGATATGATAGCCCCAAAAAGCACTGAGCAGTTTACAATGTGAGGGCATATAAGACCACATCCGACATAAGTAGGACTGAAATCGAAATAAAACCTGCACACAGTGAATCATGTCAATATGGACAACTTCACTTCTAATCCATAAACAAAGTATTTTGTTTCTCAACACCAGCTACCACCAGTGGCTCGAACAAAGTAGTGTTAGTCAGTACCTACCTCAACTTATAATGAAGTGGTGAAAATGAGGGTCGAAGGGAGGGGGTGAAGGAAGGGATGGGATGGGAAGGGTATTAGACTCAATTAGAAGAATCAAACGAAGACAAATAAAAAAGACCTAGACTTACGTGTTCTTAAAAAGTGCCAATCCAAGGCTAGGAAAGTTGTCAAACCCACATGAATCTCCAATACCACTAAAGAACCACTTAAAGCAGCTCCAGATTAGACTCATGCTTAAATACTTTCCAAGACAATGCACTTGCTTCCTGCAATAAAAGGAGTACATATTGATTTTAGAATATTAAATAAAATGATTCACTATGACCGCATGTCTCAATTTAATAAAGACAGATAGAAAGTAATTAGGATATTAAATTCATTTTTCTAACAGGAAAGAATGAGCAGGGTGGCATTTGATGAAGTTGAGATGAAGATTTTACCCGGCAAGCTCTGCACCACTTTTAGTGTGAAAGCTATTTATCAACATTGCTGTGGCAGTCCCACTGGGGTACGTAAGTTTGTAATCCATGACCATAACCTGATTTCAGAAGCATATAGAAGTGACTCAAGTGAGGATACTTTCAACTACAACGATCATAGTGGCCAACAGGCAAGTCAAAACTTTGTCTTAAAATAGCCAGGCCAATTTACAAACTAATAGACAAAAGTTCCTCTGAAAGGTTAATAACTAGGCATATAAATTGAGCATGTTCTTCGACAGCAAACTAAAAACACATTGCGAAAAGCAGATCCATGGAAGCTAACAAGCAACTATAGGAACACACCAACTACATAATACATAAACAAAAAACCCAACATCCTAGACTAGCACCAAAGCTGAAGTAGTTACCTTGCGAAGTGGAACGAGACTAAAAAGTCCAAGGAAGCTGACAACAACCAGGAAACCAGTCATCCACCATAAGCCTGGATTAATAACATCTTCTGCCCTGTTACCAGGGTAATCCTCACCGATAAGCTTATATGTTTTTTCATCCATTGCAACCAAATACGAACCGAATCCCCCTGTCACCAATTTCATATTTCTCAATATCACCAATAAACCAAAATGCATACCAAACACACAAGTTCTGGTCCTAAAGATGCAACCTTTATATCATCTACCAACAATGTTCATACTACCCAACACAAATTGCGAAATAAAACCAATACCCAGAAACTTAATTACAATAAAAACATTGAAACACAGTGATTAAGAGCTGATTAACAATTAATTAGAGAGCAAGGTTACCGCTGAAGGCGAGGCCATAGCAAGCGACGACGCAAGTTTGGATGACAGTGTTCTCTTGCCTTGTGAAGGGCTTAACCTCAAACCCTAATTGGGCCAAGAACCCGGTCCACGACTTGACGAAGAAGAACCCTAGCAGACCGGCGGCGACGTTCAACGACGGGATGATCCCCACCGTCAGATTGAGCTTGTGTGTGATGATGCAGAAGAGAGTCCCCAGCACGGCGCTGACCACCAGCCCTCTGATCGTGATTTGATCTCTCCATTCCGGCACTCGGTCGTCGTCGACGGTCTCAACGGCCTTGATTTTGTCTGAATCGTCGAGCAGCAACGGCTCAGATATCTCCACGGAGGTCGTCTCGGTCCCCATGACTTTTGAGAATCTGTCAATAGGGATTTCAGGGTCAACGGATTCTTCAAATTCTAGAGGATACAGGATTTCAGGTAGTTGAGGATTTGTATCTGGTAGCGTGTTTTGAAAGGTTGTTGGTATTTGCCGCCTCCACTTATAATTTGCCGCGTGTTTATTTCCGGGTGAGTAGGTTCATTGGGAATGTAACCCATTAATGTTTCAGCCCATTGGGCTGCGCAGTCTGACCCAAATAATCCAAATGCAGCTCTGAAACGTTATCCCTTTTATCTGTGGAAGTGTTTTGGTGAAATGCGAAGCTTAAGAGCAGAGAAACAGAGGATGACATTAGATAGCACATATTAAGTGCATCAAACTGTTTTCTTAGTGGCTAAAAAGGAGGAAGCGTTCTGAGTTTCTGACAAGATCCATCGGCGCGGATTAGTCTATGGGCTTAGAAAGCCTTTAAGGATACTCTCAAAAAAAAACAAAAAAAAGGTGCATCAACAAGTCAGTGGTGTCATTTCTGGACCTGAACTCGACATGGGAAATACCGACATGAGAAATACAAGAGCTATAGTCCACCCAACTGAAATATGCACGAATGAGTGATGCAAGTAACGGACACTTCAATCTTGAATGGAATTGATTAACTGCGGACAAGGGAGTAGGACAAATTACTACCAAAAGAATTCCGAGTATACGTAATACATGACACAAGTGGCTTAATAAGAACAGGAAAGAAAGTAGGGAAGTTTCATAATATAGTTGTTGTGAACGCAAAAGCTCATCAACAAAACCAAAGTTGAATGATATGTTATCATCATAAAAGATTTAAGAAACAACTGTGCATAATCCGTCTAGAAAAAAGAGACTGATTATGGGGCTAAATTATTGAATTCACCTGCTAAAGCAGCAACAGAAGATTAATGTATGGGCTTACCCTACTCATCGTCAATCAAAACGCAATAATTCCATACAAATAAGAACCATAAGAACAATAATAACATCAATTTGATCAGTGAGTGATATCCGACACCTGCGTATCGTAGCTCTTCGTTGGATAGCTAAAAATGAGGATGCTCAACACCCGATTGAGCATTATTGATTGCAAAGTTGGCATACTTGAGCAAGCTTGCCGCAATCAATTCTAGTGGGAGACACATGCAAATTTTCATGCAAAAGAGGGAGAGGGAGAACAAAGATGGTATACCATCGAACTCAAATTATTGTCATTTTAGCACAAACTTACCTCCACAAAGTTATACACCAAACTCGGGAAAACCGAACAAACTCACACCGTGACTCTTCACCTTCCTTTTAGTAGTTCATTTCTCTGTGTTTCCCCACTCTTAAAAGATCTAGTCAGAGACGGATGCATGAATGCATTGCTCTTGTCTGTAAGCCTACAACAGCTTTCTACTTCCTTACCCTACTTCCAGAGATGCTTGTGGGGTATATGCAGATATTTCTGGGCCAGCACCGTTGTCCTGCTGCCTCCTCGATGGAGAAGATACTTGAACATAGTAAACAAGGCAGGTGGGAGAATGCTAGCCTCTGAGCTAATATATCATATATGTCACAATCATACCTGCAGGAAGGGTCTTAATTAAGTACAAAACAACAGGGAGAAATTAAGGCCAAAGCGGGTAGATTACATCACTATATGGCAAATTCAGATTCATAAGCTGCACGCAGAGAAGCTTCATCAGTGTAATTGAAGCAAAAATGGCCCTACACTTGTCCTGTGATCAACATTTCATTATAATAAGTTAACTTCAGTACTGCTCTCTAGAACCAACACTGGATTACTTTTAACATGCAATGAACAGCTTTAATAATAAGGTGAAAAATGAAAATATAGCTAATACAATTTTCACTGAAAATGAACGAGTGAATCCCAAAAAACTACATTGCATTAACTCTTGTAATATGCTCAATGACAGAAGCTCAATTAGATCCAACAATACAAAAACATGTATATTTTCACCAGCAAAACATGTACACTGCCCACTCTCGTCGTCCTGTGCATTGTTGCACCAACTAAAAGAGAATTGTTTACAGATATATGGCAATCTAGAAGACACGTTTGTGTTTACATGTTATTATATATCTTATCGATGACGTCTGGCACTTTTATTGTACCTTTGAGGCTAACTTGAAGAAAACACAGATATGCACAAAGACAGAAGAACAGTTTCATGGTGTTCAAACCAAACCCCAATTTGTCTAGATGATTTGGCCTTTGATAAGAGCAGCCAACCACAATCTTGTATCTTTCTAAATGGATCTCTCTACTCAACCTTATCAGACCCTTGTATCAATC
Organism: Fragaria vesca subsp. vesca; assembly: GCF_000184155.1. NCBI lineage: Eukaryota > Viridiplantae > Streptophyta > Magnoliopsida > Rosales > Rosaceae > Fragaria > Fragaria vesca. Next base: position 36,331,170 of record NC_020496.1, on the reverse strand, counting down.
AGTGACTTCCACTTTATTCAGAAGTCAAATTGAAATATCTTTATCAGATCATTCTGTGACTCTTTATATCGTATCTTCCTTGCAAACTACATTTACATCTATTAATTGCCTCCAATGGTTACTGAATCAATATAACATCAATCCCTCCAAGACAGGTTAAAAAATGAAGGTTAGTATAAACGCATACCAAATGAATGAGATGTTATTTTCAGTCTACTCAACTTCATCTTCATAAACCATTGATGCAGCTGTTACAGTGGGTGCACCAAAAATTTCAGCAGAGTAGCATTGAACCTCTCAAGGATCTCAGTATTGGTATTCCTACTACTTTTCTTCTGTTTTCTTCACAAATTACATGACAACCAAATGTAGAGATTCCGTTTCTCCTGTTTTTTTTTTTTTTTTCCTTCCCCAGAACTCGGCATCTCAAGTAAAACCCTGTCGAGCTATTAGGATTTATGATTCCTCAAAATCCATATTGCCCCAAGTAGCCAATGTTTTATAGATATTGCACATAACCACTATCACTCCTGGGAAAATCATTAGGAGCACCTTATGCTACAAATCATACAACTGCTAGTAGGTACCTAATGAAATCATTTAACCTACAGATAAACCAGTTTAAATGTCCAGAAATGCAGCACCACTTTCATTAATATGAACAGATGAAGTCTTTCATCTCTAGTTATTTTCAGTAATCTAATTCTTTCTGTAACAAATTTCAGCTTGGCCATCAGATGATGACAAAGATGCCTATACAAAACCGACCATCCATCACAGACATGGATCTACGTTCTTAGAGCGACCTAGGAAGGACCAGAAGAAATCTTTTTCGGAATTTGAAGACAGGAGAGAAGGAGAAGAAACATCCGTTATTGCCCCAGAGCTGTTTCATGGCTTTCTCACCATTGGAACTCTTGGCTTGGAAACAAATGCCAGTGAACCAGTGACACCAACTTTTGCAACACCTTTAGAGAACTTAACTGAGCAAAAGCCAAAGGTCACAGAAAATGACTTGAAGCTCATCAGCTATGAGCCAGAGAGGTTTCTTCAGGCCGAGACAAGGGAAGGACTCTGTCCATCATCAGCAAGAGACAGTCATGTTAGCACTATCACACTCGGTGGCTGGGGAATGGAGGACTCTGAAGATGAAGAGTACTGTGCAACAGTGGTGTGTCCCCTCCAAGAATATCTGCTTGGGTCCTCAGTTGAAGTACCACAAATGAGCACAGAAGCAAAGAAAGAAAAGACATCACTACAAGAGTTGTTTGATAGGACCAAAATGACTGAAAATTTCGAGAAGAGTGAGATAGATCCCAAGCAAAAAAGTAAATCTGCCACAGCTTCCATGAAGAAGATAATAAAAAAACTCTATGCCTCTTCCAAGAGCCCCACATCTACTAGTGGTCATCCAACCGATCCTGCCATCCTAGAGAAACTTGGTGAGGCATCTGATTCTGTTTCTACCAAGAAGAAACCCCATAAGGTCAGGTTCCCATAGCTGAACAGCATATCTGATGGCTCTTGGTTATACACAGACACATACCACACACTCATGTATGAACATATGCACATGCCATGGATACATCATTGCATTTCCTAATATAGCGACCAACATATAAGTATGTCAATCAGATACTATCCATGATCTGTTCTAAGCATCTGTACAAAAGGTACCTTGCTGCTGAGTGGTTTACAACTTCAACACACAAAGGATGTATTACTGGCATCATACAAATTTAATTGTGTGAGGCAGATTTAGGATGAAAGTAATCTCAGCTAGTGTGGTGTATATAGGGATACACTCAAAAGCAGGTGATTTTGCCAGGTGATGTTCTCTGGAAATCAAAAATCCAGCCAGGGAACCTTATTTATGGCAAAGCATAAGTACAGGATCCATGTGATAAATGTCTCATCAGAAACACAATTCTGTTTTCTTGATGTTCTACCCGAAACTACCAGATGGTCCCTCAACTTACATGACAATAGATATTGAAGACGACTTCCCATTCAACTTTTTCATATTGTGTTGAATGCAGGTATTACGTATGTTTCAAAGAAAGGTTCATCCTGAAGGCTCTATAGCTGAAAAAGAAATTATCAAGTCAAAGAAATACAAGGACAAGAGCAACTCCAGTGACATTGGTGGCTGTAATAGGAATCTGAAGCTCATGGGTGAAGAGAATAGAAGGTTGCCCCAAGAGTCAAAGTTAAAGGAGGGGACCAAAAACTGTAATAAGTACATGGACATGCCTCAATACAGGCTGAATGGCAATGATTTGAAAAGAAATGAAGAGCACTGGATCAAAACAGACGCAAACTGTAAGTATCTTTTAAATTTCATACCATGGCGACATACTTGGTTTAGTTCCTACCACTACAAAACACCTTTAAAAAAAAAAAAAAAAAAACTAAGAAAACCTAACATTCAGGAGAACAAAAGTAAAAAAAAAAAACGCCTAATTCAATAATGAGAAACTTTAAGAGCTAATGATTCAGGAATTAAACCAGATATCCTATTACTTCCAGATATTGAGAGAACTTCACAACATATAAGAAAAATTACTTAGGTCTCATATCATGTTTTGTCTAATGACTATGACCATGGACCTCATGGTCTGCAAAGTTGAGTCTACTATAAATGCACTAACCAGTTTACAATACTTGCATTTCAGACTTGGTGTTGGAGCTGTAGTGGCCAAAGTTGTAAAAAGTCATAAGTGCCACCTTTATGAGAAAGAATGTGTTTGTTCGAATATTTTTTATATGGTCATGTACTTGTTTGTGAGTGGTTAAGTGGCAAGTTGCATTCAGGAAATGACAAGGGAGTACTGGACGTGCCTATCTTGTATCAGTGTGATGATGAAGTTTGAGTGTGTTTATGACTTTATCCGTATCAATAAGCATGCTTTTGATTAACAACAAAGCTTTAATGGTTGAGACTTGTGAACCATTTTGGGTATTACAAATAAGTGAAGCGCCTCAAATTTTATGTTGGCAGAGTGGCAGACCCTTCCTATCACTGCCTACTGTTTTGTTCAGATACCATGTATTCTTACAGACATTCAGTATACTTGCTCTAGCCAAATAGGCAGATATAGACATATATGATATATCTCAAACATTATACCCACAATCAGACCTACACATTTAAATGCATCTACTCCTAGCTATCCAATATCCAAGTCTCCAACTCTCCATACAAAGCACTATAGTTGCTTGTATTTAAAATAGTTCAAAAATTCAATTCATTATAGGTACCAGTTAAAGCCTCCACCTCTTAACATTATAAACTAGTGGGACTTAGAACATTGTTATCAAGCTTCTGGCCATTTCTTAAGTTCTATATTTATTATTTTTAAGTGAGATTTTGCTATCATAAACCCTTCATGTCAGGCATTACTATGGCAACATTGAAATATGAAAAGATTCAAACCTTGCAGCGTCAGATTAACAGGAGGCACCAGCATACTAAATCGGCAGAGGCTCCTCCTTAAGAATTCCACCCATATCCATCCTCCATGATCGATCAACTAGAGCTGCTAACTCTCTGCAAGACGCATTATCAGTACCATAAACAGGCACAAAATGCATATGACAATATACCAGATACAGTACATTTGATATTGATGCATATGAAAATACTGGATACAGTACATTTGATATTGACTTGGTATGCTCTTTAAGCCACTACCAATCAACTGTCTCATAAAGGAACTTTTTTTTTTCACCACATGGAGATTGAAAGAGCATCTCATATATGTGACTACTTCAAATGACTCTATTGGATTTCAGTGGCAATTATACGCACTCTGCTTAACAACTTTAATAGGACTTGTATACCAGGCTCACTCTCTACTTTGTACTGCTGTTAAGAAAGATGGCTACATGATATCCAACCAAGTCTAATGCTGAAATTAAACTTATGCAGGACACCACCATCCATCAGATATTGGAAATGGCATATCCTGCACCTGAACAACCTAGTTCATTGTGGCAATGCACCAACTAATTCTGAGCATATAACACATGAATAAAAGAATCTGAAATTTATGGCCAAGGGACACACTTGAGATCATGGCTGACAACCAGTATGGTTAATTCTTTCTTTAGATGCTTTAGCAGCTTTACAACATCTGCACGTGCCTTCCAATCTGATGAAAACAAAGGATATATAATTTCAAATGAAGGATCAGAAACATAAACAAAAAAAACAAAAAAAAAAGGTAAGAACTAGAAGGTATGAGAATTAATGAAAAAATTCACAGAAAAAGGAATATTTTTAGACCAAAAATAAAGTATAGACTAGAACTTTGGCATGATTGGGTCAATTTGGTTCAATCTTAAAGTTTACCAAAATCACAATGAATATAGTGAATGAGAAAAACCAGTTCAAATAGTGACTGGGAAAGACTATTGTGGTTCTCAGTGAAGAATGTTCTGCAAGCAAGGCACAAAGGGCATTTTTATGCCTCGTTGTTCAACTTGCATGGAAACAGCAAAGGGGAAGACACATAATGATGTAGAATTTAAGATCACTAAATTCATCTTCATACCAAGACCAGCAAGGGGTTCATCCAATATCAATAAATCTGGGATTTGTACCTGAAGATTCGAGCAAATTGACAAGTATGAGTGACTTCGTACCAAAGCTATAACTAGCTATGTAAGACTGCAATCTTTTGAACTATGACTATCTGTGTTTATATTTACAACTAGAATCTTACTAGCTGAATTGCCAAGGCAAGACGACGTTTGTAGCCACCACTAAGGGAGTGAGGGTCTCTATCCAGTGAGATCCCACTTAAACCAACCTGCAGTCATCAATGAAACCAACAACGGAGTTTTGGTTTTAATCTAACAGACCCGATAAATAATGAATGTAACAAAATTGTCAGAATATGTAGAAGACAGTTCATGCTGAGAAGAGCACAAGCACCCAATTAATTGCTCTGTGGAGGTTTCGAGCAAGATTCTCCTTCATTTGAAGATCTCCCTTTTGCCTTGGCCATGCAAAAGTAACTTCATCAAGCACATTATCAGCCACGAAATACCTAGCTTGAAAGACGGACATAATATTGAAACTTGGAAATAAACTTAATAAAAATTGAAGGCTACTGAAAGGTTGGTACTTTACAAACACTATAAAACTGAAACAGATGTTGCAAACCAGTTCTCACTTCCCTAGCTAACATAGACTACCTCTCTGGAAACTGAAACACAATGCCAACTCGTCCTGTGGATAAGGATTCAGGAGACTGAATTGGCTTGCCATCATTTCCATATTTTTGAATCTGAATTGAGCCTGAAGTTGGTTTGTTCAATCCTGCAAGCAGCTGAAGACGGGGGAAAAAATCATCCAACAAGATACTGCTTCGGAGCTTAAGAACGAGATGGACAGCATAAAAGCTCCCTTAACAACAAAAACACACAACCTGCACGAGAGTAGTCTTTCCGCTACCACTCTGTCCAAAAATTAAGCCCAAGCTGCAAGATAAACGTGAACCAATCATCCTACTAAAACATATGTAAGCTAGTTAATCGCATCGAACACACCCTATGTTTGTTCCGTCTATCTAAATCACTTGATTTTTTTTCATGCAATAATAAAATGACATCACATCACAAATATGTACCTCTTCTCCGGAAGCGAAAAACTAACAGCATTTAGAAGGCGGAGCTCAGTCCCTGGCGGTTGGTAGCTCACATCTTTGACCTTGAAGTCACAAATTATTTACATTCAGAATTCACAGAATTACAAGTAAATTAGTAGAATTAGACTTATTCCAAAAAAAAATCCAATGCAACAACCACATTGCCTATCTGATCATCAACTACTTAATCGAATATTACATGAATTTTGTGGTAAAAAATAATGAAGGAAACTTACTTCGAAGCATGAGTAATCACATTTGAATTTCACAGGTTGAGATTTCCGGAACTTCAAACTGCATAAGAAAATGAATTTAACTAAATTAAAATTCTAAACCGGTAGAGAGAGAGAGAGAGAGAGAGAGTTGATTGCGTGCCTGGAACGCGATTTGGAGGCGATTGAGGTTGCCGGTTGGAGCGGTGTCGAGACTGAAAAGGGGTTCAGAGCCAAAACTGAGCTCGACATTTTCGCGGTTTGCAGACATATGAGGGGATTTCTGGTACTAATTACATGTTTCGGGCTCTCGGGTTTGGGCTTCCGGGCTTATAGTACAGATTGGGCTATCCATTTTTAAATGGATTTCAAAACATCTTTCACATATATGATGATATATGTCATGTTTGTGTTGTAGATGCATAAAATTTAACGAGAATAATAATTATTAGATTATTCATACGATGCATAGACCCGATAAATTGCATACGTGACTCATGAGTCGGGAAAGTTGAAAAGTCTTCGGAAATGAAATGTGGCGACATGTGAATGGTCGATCGACAACAAAAATCATCAATCTCAACTAAAAGCAAATATTAAATGTCAATCGATAAAATCGATAATCAAATTAAATTGATTATTGGAAAGGAAGCCGAACATTTAATCAAATTGGTAAAATACCTTATCGGTCATAATCGAATCAATCAATAAATACCGATTGATTTAATTATGTTAATAATTATAATTAGATCAATCAATCAAGACTGATTGATTTAATTATACCGTTTAATTATACCGTTAAAGAAATACAATGAAAACGGTATCTTCAAAACATTCCATAAACGGAGGAATGTCGACACTATAAATACCCCATCTCATATCAAGAATAGGACTTCCGGACAAAGGAGAAAAATTACTCCCGAGAGCTCAGAATTCTCCCAAAATCCTTAAAGAATCATCAAGCTGTCAAATAGCCGATTCTTAATCAACCTCAAGCCTATAAGTTGTCAAATCCCGAAGAGTCACCAAGTTGCCAAATAACCGACATCTTCAACAACTACAAGACGAAGAGTAACCACCACGTGGAACTGCTCGTGGCCCAAACCCAATCAACGTCAAGCCTTTACGGCCCTTGGTCAACTTCCTTCTACAAATCGTCAACACGATAAGAAGTTCAAACTACAACAGTTCAATTCAAGATCAAGTGTTTGTCACCTTTGGATCAAATCAACGTCGGAGATCGAATCAGAGGACATTTTTGTTAAAAGAATACCCATAGAGATTGTAACCCGCAAATTCAATCAATACAAATATATTATTTTGTACACGTGTCTTTCTACATGTTATTCGTTACAAGAATTTTCGTGTTTACAAAATTGGCACGCCCAGTGGACCATCTCTGCCTCTCAATCATCTCCTCTTCCGACAATCTCGCCATCCTCATCACATGGCTTCAAAGATGGTGCAAATCAAATCGAAAAACAAGACCAACAAGGTAGTTACTCTGAAAAGCAGTAGAAACCTTAGCGGTCATGTTGCTCACAGTAAGTCATTTCAACTCACAACATTCAACCTTCATTCCTCAAAATAGTTTCAACCGATCGACGCTTGGACAACAATGGGGGCAAACCTCATGAAGCAAAGACGTTCAACATCGACAGGCAACTCGAGGAAACATTCTCCTTCGCCCACAACCAAAGTTGATTTGAAGATATGTCCACACTTGGAATTGCCTCTTGACAATCAAATTGAAGCGATTCTAGAAGACAACTCTTGAGCCATGCAAGTCATGGTGATAGGAGTGATCAACGTGGAAGAACAAGCGGCCCAAATAGCCCAGTTGACTGAAGCGGTGAAGAAGCTCCAAAAGACCATTGAAGAGAAGGATGTAGAAATTGCATTGCTCATGGAGAAGCTAAAAGTTCACCATGAAAATGACTCGAAGAATAACCTTCATGGCGATAAGAAAGACACATCTGGTGGATCATCTTCCGAGCAAAAAGGAGAATCAAATTCCATCCTACCTTCATTGTCAGTTTAACAACTTTAAGACATGATTGCCAAGACAATCAAAGCTCAATATGGTGGTACGTCTCGAGATACACTAACGTATTCCAAGCCTTACACCAAGCGGCTAGACAATTTGAGAATGCCAATTGGTTACCAACCTCCTAAGTTTCAACAATTTGATGGCAAAAGTAACCCCAAGCAACACATCGCACATTTCATCGAAACATACAACAGCGTTGGCACCGATAGTGATCATCTTGTGAAGCAATTTGTTCGCTCACTCCGAGGTACGGCATTTGAATGGTTTACAGACTTGGAGCTTGAATCCATTGACAACTGGGAGCAAATGGAAAATGAGTTTTTGAACCGATTCTTCAGCACACGTCACATGGTGAGTATGTTAGAGCTCACCAACACCAAACAACAAAACGGCGAGCCTGTTGTAAAGTTCATCAATCGTTGGCGTACACTAAGTCTCGACTGCAAAGATAAACTCTCAGAATTGTCAGCGGTAGAGATGTGTATTCAAGGCATGCATTGGGATTTGTTGTACATTCTTCAAAGGTGCGAGGCTTTATCCTTTGAAGAACTTGCTACTCGAGCTCATGACATGGAACTTAGTTTGGCTAGTCATGGCCAAAGAAAATATGACATCATGGAGCCAGAGAATCAGGAGTCTTTGGCAATCAACACAACTCCTGCAAGGGTCATGAAACGAGTCAAATCAAATGACTAAAAGAAGTTTCAGTCAACTCAAGATTAAGCAAGGAGGCAAACTCTAAAAGACTTGGAAGCTAAAGTTACCCTTTTCCAGATTCCGATGTTGCTGAGATGTTGGAAAACTTGCTTGAAAAAGAACTAATCAAATTGCCAAACTGCAAGCGTCCAGAAGAGATGCATCGGGTCAATGATCCTAAGTATTGTAAGTACCACCGTGTCATCGGTCATCCGATGGAAAAGTGTTTCGTCTTGAAAGACCTCATCATGAAGCTAGCACAACAAGGAAAGATATGTTTAGATGTTGAAGATGACGTGGCTCAGTCAAATTATGCAACCGTCTTCTTTGAACACCTCAAAGTGGTGTCCTCAACGCCTTTGTTAGGGGCATACAACCCGTCTAAATTTATGTAGACCACTCAAAAGTCAAAATGCACCTTTGTCCGCACGAGCTTAAACTGCGAATGACACACAAAAAAAACAAAAAAAAATTAATCGCTCCTTGTCTGCATGAGCTTAAACTGCAAATGACACCCAAAAAAAAAAAATAGCTCCTTGTCCGCACGAGCTTAAACTGCGAATGACACACACACAAAAAAAACACAAAAAAAAATAATCGCTTCTTGTCTGCACGAGCTTAAACTGTAAATGACACACAAAAAAAAGGTCCTAGCCTGCATGAGCCTCAACTACGCAAGGCAAAAAAAAAAATGCTCATTGCCCGCATGAGCATAAACTGTGTACGGCACCCAAAAAAAAAAATCCTTGAACTACGTTGTGACTTGATCTCTTTCTCATAAAAGTACGTAGGCACCTTGGAAGATGCTTCTGAGTGCAGTCATAACAAAGCAAGAAAATGAGTTTGCTCGGGTTGTTCAGAGTATTGCCGTATCAAAACAAGGAAATGAGTTTGCTCAAGGTGTTTCCCATGTCAAAGAAGAGACATACAAAACTTGAAAGAGGATGACTTTGCGCAATCTCCAGATTTCTACTCTTCCTTTCGCGGTCGAAAAATACGCAGAGTCTTAGTACTTTAAGTGATTCCTCCCACTTTCAGAAAGTGGAACAAATCAAGCGTTTAGGTTTTCACGCTCTTCAGATTGTCTTCACGGTACGCAAAGCCTAAACACCTAAACAATTTTAAACGATTTATCTCACGTCTAGGAGGTGGAACAAATCAAGCATTTAGGTTTTCGTGTTCTTCATATTATCTTCAAGGTACGCAAAGCCTAAACACTTTTAGCGATTAATCCTACGTCTAAGAGGTGGAAGAAATCAAGCAGTAAGGTGTTCGCGTTCTTCAATTGCGATCAAGGTAAGCAAAGCCTAAACACTTTGAACGATTAATCTCACGTTTAAGAGGTGGAAGAAATCAAGCGGTTAGGTGTTCGCGTTCTTCAATTGCTGTCAAGGTACGCAAAACCTAAACACTTTGAGCGATTAATCACACGTCTAAGAGATGGAAGAAATCAAGCGGTTAGGTGTTCGCGTTCTTCAATTGTGGTCAAGGTACGTAAAGCCTAAACACTTTGAACGACTTATCCCACATCAAAAAAGTGGAACAAATCAAGCGGTTATGTGTTCGCGTTCTTCAATTGCCACTGAATTATCACCAAAGTCTGGAAAAAAAAAGAAGAAGGAAAAATCCCCATCAGCCCTAATTTCAGGGAATTTTTTCCCACTAACAAATCAGATTTGAGAATTCCCACCAACCCTATAGTTTAGCCAAATTTTTTCCCATTAACCAAATTTTTGATCTT
>NC_020496.1:36308162-36320538 GCF_000184155.1 Fragaria vesca subsp. vesca | reverse complement strand
CTCTCTCTCTCTCTCTCTCTCTCTCTCTCTCTCTCTCTCTCTCTCTCTCTCTCTCTCTCTCTCTCTTCCACGTTCAAATCTAACTTTCATAGTTTCATCCCCATCTCTCTCTCTCTAGGAGCTGCTTCCGAATCCCGACGGATGTCCAGTCGTCTTCCTCGCTGTCGTCGTCGTCGTCCACCATGTCCTCGATTGGCTTCTCCATCTTGATCTGGAATCGGTCCAAGCTCGCTAAACCATTACCACCGAATCACGACGATCCGACGGCCAAGGACGACGGCGACTCATCCTCCACCGTTCCTCGATCTCATCAGGTGCCAACTCCACGACCTCAACTCGGTCGAGTTACCGCCGAGTCCCACCGAGCTAAAACCACCCTCTTCAACCTCACCAAGCTCTCCTTTCGCCAGAACCTCTTCGAAGATGTCGCCGTCGAGCCGATCTCTGCCTAGATCGCGCTTTCCGGCCTCAAGGTTCGTACTCAATCAAATTTTGTATACAACTTTTTTTGTGTGTGTGAGATGAATTTGAAATTGAGTGATGGAATTGCGTACAGGAATTGGTGCTGAGAGATAATATGTTAAAGAAGATACCTGAAATTGTTTTGTTTTAGTTTCATTGTGAAATTTTGATTAGGGATCTGCAGGTTTTGATTACGCTTCGATTTTTGTTTTGAAATTGTTGTTTTGTTATGGTGATTTGGTTTGTTATGAGTTTCAGATTAGGTGGATTTTCGGGTTGAGTAATTCAAGTGGTGTTTTGTTTGGATGAATGGATTATGAATTTGTGATTATGGATTAACGGTTCATTCCTTTGATTTGATTACTAATTGTTGAATTTGGATTTGGATTCAGGGTCATACTGGCCCCAATAGTTCTCTGAGAAACCATATATTCCCCCTATATATCATCCAATAGGAGATCCTACTGACCCAAATAGGAGGTCCTACTGACCCCAATAGGTGGCCCCCAGTAGAGACCTGTTATAAGTGACTGAAACACAAGTTCAAGGGTTATACTGCCCCTAGTAGGAGGTCCTACTGACCTCAATAGGGACCTGTTATAAGTGACTGAAGCACACAGTTAAGTTTAACGGTCCTACTGCCCCCAGTAGGAGGTCCTACTGACCCCAATTGACCCTCCGACAAACCCCCTACTGCCCCTAGTAAACCCCATACTGCCCCTAGTAGACCCCCGAACATACCTCATGCATATTGTCTCCAAAAGACCCCCATACTGGCCCCTAATATACCCCCCGACAGACCCCCTACTGCTCCCAATAGACCCCTATTGCCCCCAATAAATCCTCTAACTTTTTTCGGAGTCCGGTCAACGGTCGTCGGAGCCCGGTCAACGGTCGTTGGAGCCCGGTCAACAGTCGTCAGAGTCCAGTCAATGGCCCCCAGAGCCCAGTCAACATCATTGGTCGTGGGAATCCGGTCATAGAAACTTTATTTTATAATAGACTCTTATAATGATCTATTGTAGTTTATTTAATTCATTAAAGGTATAATTGTCTTTTTGCTGTTTAAGTTGGCTCTTGGGAATTTTAAAATTTGATTTTGTTAGTGGGAATAAAATTCTTAAAATTAAGACTAGTGCGCATTGTCTCAAAAAAAAATTGAAAAAAAGAAGAAAAGGGTTGTTGCGTAAATAAAAATGAAGGAAAAGAGGTGCTGCCATGGGAATTAAGAAGAATATTCAAGGTGATTAGAGATCACCCACGTGCATGCATGAATATTGCCTTTCAAAAAGGGTCAGAAGATTAGTCCCAAAATAATTTAAACCAAGGTAATAACTCAATCAATTTTTTATGTGTCGAAAGGTCTCTTCAAAGTGATTTAGGGAGCAATTTAGTTTTGCTGGCCAACCTAGAAATCCATGGGAGCATCAGAATATCAAACGAAAAGAACTGAAGAAAAAAAAAGGTACGTAGAGTACCTTAGGTTTTGTTGTTGTCCTATCAAGGCCAAGGGTCTTCTCCGCCGGCAACTTGAGAGCAATTCAATTGTGTTCTGTGATCTGCGATAAAAATAAATAAATAAATAAAACTAATACCAGAAGGATAGGTGATTTAGAGTTTTAGACGAAGCCGACACAGTCAAATCAAGAGGAAAAAAAAGCATGAAACATCACAGTAACAGCGACGAGAACCTAACTTGAGGCAGTCGATATGGGGATGGATGTGTTCAAACTTGGAACCCTAATTTATATTGAAGCCTTAGGTATTGCTACACCAGTAATTACCTAGTTGAGACTAGAAAATTATGGAGGGAATCAAAGATTTCCAACCATATAGCCTCAAATTATTTGGTGACCGAAATCATTTATTGTGGAAAATCTTGCAAACAATCAATCAAATCGAGAAAGTAATATATCCAAGATTTATTTCCATTTACATTCGGTGTTTGGAAATCTCTGCCGAATTAAATAAAATATGTAGGGATCCTTGCAAATTTAAGGAATCTCTACAAGTTTAGATATCCTGTAAATTTTAAGGAATGCCCATATATATAGGGAATCCTCGCAAATTTAGGAGTCCCTACAAATTCGGGATTCCTACAAATTTAAATGAATTCCCACATACATTGAAGCCCAAGAAGTTGGCCCAGAATCGTCCACGTCAAAAATTTGGGCTTCAAGCTGCACCTACGACACATGAAGGCAACACGACTGCTGTGCACCTTAAAGTGGGGGCATTTCTAGACGCATAAAATTTAATGAGAATAATAATCATTAGATTATTCATACGATGCATGGTCCCGACAAATTGCATACATGGCTCGTGAGTTGGAAAAGTTGAAAAGTTTTTGAAAAAGACATGTGGCGACGTGTGAATGGTCGGTCGACAACAAAAATCATCAATCCCGACTAAAATCAAATATTAAATGTCAATCGATAATTAAATTTCAATCAAATTCAATTGATTATCGAAAAGGATGTCGAACATTTAATCAAATTGGCAAAATACCTTATCGGTCATAATCGAATCAATAAATAAATATCAATTGATTTAATTATGTTAATAATTATAATTAGATCAATCAATCAAAACTGATTGATTTAATTATACCGTTAAGGAAATATAATTAAAACGATGTCTTCAAAACATTCCATAAACAGAGGAACGTTGACACTATAAATACCCCATTTCATATCAAAAAGAGCTCAGAATTCTCTCAAAACCCTTGAAGAATCATCAAGTTGCCAAATAGCTGATTCTTCATCAACCTCAAGCCTATAAGTTGTCAAATCCTGAAGAGTCACAAAGTTGCCAAATAGCCGACATCTTCACCAACTACAAGACGAAGAGCAACCACCACGTGGAACTGCTCGTGGCCCAAACCTGATCAACGTCAAGCCTCTATGGCCCTTGGTCAACTTCTTTATACAAATCGTCAATACGATAAAAAGTTTAAACTACAACAGTGCAATTTAAGATCAAGTTCTCGTCACCCTTGGATCAAATCAACGTCGGAGATCAAATCAGAGGACATTCTTGTTAAAAGAATACTCAGAGATTGTAACCCGTAAATTCAATCAATACAAATATATTATTTTATACACGTGTCTTTCTGTTATTCGTTACAGGAATTTTCGTGTTTACATATGTATAATCTCAAAAACCTCAATTTTTCGATGCACATTTGTAAAGATATAAGAGTAGTTGATATAACACTGTTAGTTGTGGCATGTCCAACTACATAGTTTTCGTGAAGGCTATTGTTATTTTTAGTTTAATGTAGTATCATGATCTTGGACGGTTAAATATTATACAATCTCGTTAAAAGTATTCCATTGTAATATTAGGTTCATCCACCGTGTTCTTTCCCTGCGGTCAGCCTATGAAGCTGCTCAAATTAGTTATATGTGCTAGTCAAGTAAAGAATAAGAATGGTACAACCAATTTTTGACTTACCTAATTTATGCTTCACAAATTTGTTCATAACCATATGGCATTATGGCATATGCACACAACGTGTTTCTTTAAAAGACCACAACCACCAATGTGAACAAGCATTACGTTTAAGTAATGTCACATATAAAAACCACAACTCACATGTGAGAGTGACAAATCAAGTTCCATTAACAACCAAGATTTGGTCTCATAACTCTCATTACCTTCCATAAAATAGTAATCTGACTATTCAATCTAGGGATCCCGAGTCAACTCACTCATGTAAGATTTTACCTTGTAATTTACTAGTTTGACGTTGACCGAGGCTAAGGAAGACGTGAACTAGCCCTCACTGGTCGTAGGGTCAAAGGAAGAGAATCTAAAAGCCATCTTCATGATTTTCATTCTTCAAAGACTTTCAAAGCCTTCGTCAAAAGTTTGATCGCAACTTCCACTTTCATCAGTTCATGTTCTTGTGTAAAATACCCAGCTAGTTCTCAACAACCACACTCATCCTCAAACACCCGGAACTTTACTTACCATTACATTACAAACTAGACGCCCCCTGTGGTTCTTAAACTTTCCCTACCAAAAAGAAAAGTCGAGTTTCTAGCTTTGCTTCAATTCTTCGTTTAGTATAAATACTAATGTTGTAAAACGGTTATATATACAGATGAAATGCACATGATGTCTAATTTTCACATCATTATTAAATGCAGTAAAATGTATGTTCTTATATTATAGGTTGTTTACATCGGTTCATAAACGGTCTTTTCGAAAATACGAATTAATGTTCAATTAACTACTTAAAGTGATCATGATCATGTAAACACTACTGATGTTATTTCCATAATAAATTTTGGTAAAATCTGTAAAATGGATAAATGGCTTATACTATCTCCACGTATGAAGTTTGTTCTATATATAATTGCAGCCCAACACTCCACATGCTGAGCAAGTCTGCTGCATTCTCCTCATTATACTTCAAATGGGTCCTCTGCGTCTCCATATATAATTAAACACACACACGCCTTACTTACGGTAATACCATAATATCATCTACCTCCCGTTTGAAAAAAGAGACCGACTCGGTTGTTCTCACCGGGAAGCAAATTAACAAAAACCCCTTCATCTCTTTTATATTAGTTTCATTGTGTCACAGGGATTTGGTCTTATTATATAAGAGCCTAGACACTGCTTGGTTGTTTGATTACTCAAAAAATGGGGAGTCCTGCTGCAAGGAAGGTCCTTCTCACTTCCAATGGGGATGAAATCTCATCCAACATAGCCTTACAATTGGCCCAACGCGGTTGCAGGTTAGTTAATCTCTCAAGTTCCTTGCTTTTTAGTTTTTACCCGTCTCCAATGTGAAATTCTGAATCTGGGTTTTGGTTATTCTGGGTGCATTTTATGATGAAGCACACAAATGGGTTGATGAAGTGTGTTGTCTTTTTGGTGTTTTAGGTTGGTTTTGATGGGAAAAGAGAGCTCTTTGAGGAGTGTTGCAGAGAAAATAAGGGGGTCACTGGAAGGTGTGGTGTCTATAGAGGTGGTTGGTGTGGATATGGAGGAGGAGAGAGGAGCAGTTTTTGATGAGGCTGTGGATAAGGCTTGTGAAATCTTGGGTAGTTTGGATGCCTTTGTGCATTGCTATGCCAATGAAGGTACACCATTCTCTTTCGGTTTTGGCCCTGTTGGTAGTTCTGTGCTCAAATTGTTCCAAGATTTTGGAACCTAGATTCTGGGTGGATATGACCTTTAACCACATGGTTTTATGCACTGCCAAATTTATCACTGTTCTTTTTTTCGACTAACCTGGTATCACTGTTCTTTGAACTTTTAACAGTCGTCCTAAATACCACTTTCTGTCTTTCTGGGCTTATGTTATTCAATAAAGTTAATTAGATGGTGGTTGTCAGAGCTGAACATGCTTCCATTTGTTTAGTGTATTTATTTTTTGATCTTTGAATTGTTATATCATGATGATCAAATGAGTTGTTTGAAGGCCTGTTTACATAAAAGACAAAACTCGAAGAAACCACAGTTTTTGCATGACAAAAAGAAATGCATGATGTAGGATTGAATTGTTAAAATTGGCAAGGTCAATCAGTTTCCCCTCTGCCTATACGTTTTAAAATTCAGTACTGAAAGTGAGGCCTCTGGAAACGATCTTGTAAGTTGAAATGTAGAGGCCTTCTTCTGTGGATGCTTGTGTCATTCTTTACTTTCCATGCAGTTTTGAGCATTTCTATGTGCTGAGATTAAGGTTGATGTAATTTAGTTGGAATCAAGTTGAAAGCAAGCAAATTTATCATTTATGTTTATTTGGAACAGGCAAGATGCAAGAACATCTGCAATTATCTGAAGACAAGTTTAAAAAGATAATGAAGATAAATTTCATGTCTGCATGGTTTCTGGTAAATGCCGTTGGCAGAAGAATGCGAGATCATAAATCAGGAGGTTCCATCATATTGTTGACCTCGATTGTTGGAGCTGAAAGAGGGCTTTATACAGGAGCTGTTGCCTATGGTGCTTGTTCAGCAGCACTGCAGCAGTTAGTAAGGGTATGTTAATTGCCCTACACTCACCCAACACAGCTATTGCATATAAGTTTTGAGTATTTCAATCTTGCATATAATATACACCCTTCATATCTGTTTTATACAGTATTTTGACTTTCTCTTGGTTTACTAGCCTTGATTTTGGAAGGTCTAGATGATTGAATTTTCATCAGCGTGAGGGGAAAAGAAAATTGATTTTGTTACATTTTTGGTTATCAGAAACACCTCTTAAGTTTCTTATGTCCTGTTGGTCACATTAAGCAAGTAAGCATGAAGCATGATTGTCTGAGGTCATGAATTGCTCATCTTCCACTTGATTGATATAATATTTAATGATTAAGATTACAAGAACTTTTGCTTTAATTCCTCATATCAGTCACACGCTTTTGCTTTTGGTATATAAAGCATAAGCAGTGACCCTTTAGGCATGTAAAGCATAAGCACTGCAAGTTTCCTTAGTTTTTTAACTGGGTTGTGATGTTATCTTCAAGTCATAACTTCATTTTAATGAACCTCTGTTGTATATCTGTACAACTTTCAGTTTTATTTTGAGTTGCTTGTTGCTTATCTCTACAATTTCTAGTACATCACATCTTCATCCAATTTATATGTTCCATATTCTGTCTTCTCTTATTTGTATCTTCTATCTATAACAACCTCCTTCCCCCTGCTGTTCCTTCAGTCGTCGGCATTGGAGATTGGAAAATACCAGATCAGGGTTAATGCAATCGCACGTGGTTTGCATTTGGAAGATGAGTTTCCTAAGTCTGTGGGAATAGAGAGAGCAAAGAAGCTGGTGAAGGATGCAGTTCCGCTGGAGAGATGGCTTGATGTTAAAAATGATGTGGCTTCAAGTGTCATATATTTGGTCAGTGATGGTTCAAGGTACATGACGGGCACAACTATATTTGTTGATGGGGCACAGTCTCTCGTGAGGCCTCGAATGCGTTCTTATATGTGATTCTTGCTCCTATTATATCCTCCTAGCCATTATTAGCTACTTAGGTTTGTTCATACTTCATAGGTGAACTCATTAGCTATTCTTATATTTGTTCCTTACGAATAACAAAGTCAAGATTCAATTGCCTTTCTACAGACGATGGGACTGAAACTGATAACTGTCTTGTACTGAGATGCAAAATTTCAAAGATATTCTACAGTCTGTGCCAATTTCCAGTTTGAGTAGCATACAGCATGAAACATACATCTGTTTATGTTATGACCTTCCATTGAATTAAGTGACGCATCTTTCATCTTTCACTTTGTCAATGTTCAAAATGATCAAATGGTTGAACTCTTTCACTGATTTGTTGAATTCCCTTGCCAAAACCGATTAAACATATTACATGTAAGAAATATCCAGTACTTTGCTCAACAAGACGTATGTAAGTACGTATTGGGTAAGTTGACTTCAGGGCATTTAGAGCATTAACATACTGCACAGTAAACTTACCAATGCCCTGCCAGGTGCCAACTGCTATTAATCTGAACAGAATTATACCAATGCGCTTTGTTAGTGTAATATGCTGCACCAGGATTGAGCCAGGGCTTAAAATGACATAGACGTATATTTCATATATGTACTCCGAGTCTCAGCCTTCTTTACTCTCAGGATGATTCATATGATCATATCCATACTATTCTTCCTTTCTGCTTTTCTTCGCTGCTGCAGGAAGCTAGGATGGCCGGGTTATCGCCTTATTGGAAGTATGGTAGGGTGGTGCCGATTTTGGTGCTTGTAAGTTAAAACCAGCCATGCTAGCAAACACTCGTTTCAATGGTGCATCCGTGCTCAACGAGCTGGTTATACTATACTAGTCTTCTATACGTGCAAATTTGCACGTTTTCATCAAGTCGCCTAAAACTAAGAAATGGTTAATTTTTATTTATTTAGCGTAGTACAGTTAATCCTTGTAATCTCACTTTCTAATTTCTATCCACTACCCAAGTTTTTCTCTCCCCAATTATCTCTTCATTTTATTTTGTTTTTTATTGTGTTATGCTAACATTACTTTTATTAAGTTGCTTCAGATTATTAAAAACAATGGTTAATATAGTAAATAGCAAATCTTTACTGTATAAAGCAAACAGTCTCTAAATTACCAAATTGTGTTATGCTGATATTACTCTTATTAAGTTGCTTCAGATTATTAAAAACAAGAGTTATTATATAGAACATTGATCAATTATAATAGAAATATTTCAGTCTATATATACGTACTCTATAGTCTTTACAAAACAATTAATTCGCTTCTGGTCTTCCTGGTGCTGGCATGCATGGTTAATACCTTCCTTGAAAAGATTTAACAAACATATAGCAACTACTGGCTGCGAAGTTTCCTCGGTTTCAACTTTCAACAGATTTTATGTGGCAAAGTCATGGTTCAACAATGGCAGGCTAATTCAGAAACATGCTTAGACTTCTAACTTCTTTTTGTTTTTCTTGTGCGCTCTCTCTCTCTCTCTCTCTCTCTCTCTCTCTCTCTCTCTCTCTCTCTCTCTCTCTCTCTCTCTCTCTCTCTCTCTTATGCGAGGAAGAAGAAGAAAGAAAGAGGAAAATCCATAATACCCTTAGACGATCTAAACAACAAATTAAATCAATATGCGCTTCCTAGCTAACTGATTTGACTCGCAAGTATTAAGGCGGTTCTCAAGAGTTGTGGTTCTCTCTAGTATGAGATGAGATAGAAAAATGAAGGTTGAAGTTGGCCAAACTTATTTTGTGTTTGCATGATTCAAAATGTGTCATCTAAGAATGAATAAGAGTGACCTTCACTATTAACAAAACTGGTTAACCAGTACATGTTGCTATTTGCTAACTCTCCTCAATCTGTACAGCTAGCAGAAACTCATCATAGAGCCGCCTCCATTATTCCAACATATCGATCCCAGCCACCTCGCTACGTTTTTATTTTCTTTCTAATTACATGATCCCCAAAAGTATAAAGATAATAAAGCTCATTCAGCTATCTAGCTACTTAATTATTTTTCCTTTTCTCCTTTGAACAACTTTCGTGCCGTTTACGACACCTATCTATCTCCCTCTCTCTCAGTCTCTCTATATAAATCTCTTTATAAAGTAGAATATCTCTCTCTGGTGAAAGTGAAACCCTAATACAGAAGTCGTGGTCATTGCTGGCTAGCTCATTACCTTTGCGGCTTAGTCGCCTCCTCTTCTTCTTCTGTAAGTTTAGTCTGACATCTATTCAGCTTTGAAACATATATGGAAAACAACCAAATGTTCTTCCCCGGATCATCATCATCAGCTTCATCCTCTTCGTCAATGGCGGCTTTTTCATCACCGAATATGGGAAGCCCTCAAGTACTACTTTACAGTAGCAGCGGTACTGCCAACTATGGCGGTGATGACCGTAGTAGTTCAATTAGTCGTCACAGCCTTTTGGGATCGGCGATGGGAACAGAAAACCATGCAGCTAATGGCGGGAGACAACTTGCTGTTAAACACGATGACGACGACCATTATTCCGATGATCGTGCTGAACATCATGATCAAAGTCCGGCGGCGGCTGATAACTCATCAGGTAAGATGAAGAAGAAAACGAGAAAGCCCAAGTATGCTTTTCAGACGAGGAGCCAGGTTGATATACTTGACGATGGCTATCGCTGGAGAAAATATGGCCAAAAAGCAGTCAAAGCAAACAGATTCCCCAGGTCTGTACCTCCGTAGCTTCAAATCTTCAATATATACTTTGTTTCTTCAATGAATTATATATGCTGGATCATCATCAATCCTACATTTTCAGAGACCCCATGCCAAAAAAGAAAAATCATCGATCCAAAATTATGATTGAGGTGTTTTTGATCCATGATTTAATGCCACTCGATCACCAGATTGGCAGATTTGATTTGTTTAAGTGGTATAGATACACTGCTACATATATATTTGATGGTAGATAGATCCATGTAACTAGCTTGCTCCTTAATTATCATATATGTTAACCACGTGTGGATTTCTTTGCTAAAAGCTAGCAAGATCCTGCTTGATTTTCCACTAGGAAAAGCTAGTATTTAACATTATCAAATGAGAAATGTATTGTGGAACGAAAAATGATAATTTCTTCTAATCCATTCATACATTATAGGCATCAAGTCTATATTCCTTTAGGTAGTAGTATTTGGTAGTTTACATACACATATATCCGTATTAATTACGCATGTATGTACCCTTATAAATCTTATTGTTCTACGTACATCAATCTAGCTACAACGTCTAGTTGTCTAGTTCAGATAAATGATTCCAAGCATGTATATACATTTTGTATGTCTATGTACGGATGTGTACAACAGTAGTTAACTGTACGTATAAATAGCTAGCTGCTAGCTAAAAGCGCATGCATGTTATTAATTAACTTATTTTGCAGAAGCTACTATCGATGCACGTATGAAGGGTGCAATGTTAAGAAGCAAGTGCAAAGGTTAAGCAAGGATGAAGGCATTGTGGTAACCACCTACGAAGGGATGCACTCTCATCCAATCGACAAGCCTAATTCTGACAATTTCGAACATATCTTGTCTCAAATGCAACTCGCAAATCACACAGGCCAGCTAGGTTAGCTTGCTAGCTTTGCTTGCCACTCCCTTTGATATGGCTTCTATCTCATCTGAAGGAATTGATCGATCGAGCCAGGTTTAATTTTGTGCTGGCCTCAGAAGCCTCTGCTGCTCCAAGTTCAAATGGATATATGTAGCAGATAGAGTAGCAGTGTTTGATTTTTCTCTTTTTAATTAGCAGATGTTTGATTTCAATGAAGTAGTAAATTAAGAAGTGTGGGCAGGTTTTATATTGTTGTATGTGTAGATCGAGCATGCATGCCTTGTCGGCCCTGATGCTCTTGGCATCAATATATTGTTTGTTTAACGCAATGCAAATACTAGCGAGAATGCTAGATGCACGAGTTTCTCAAGTTCTTTGTGCTTTTTCTTCTCCCACATTAGTGTGCAAATCAGTTCCTTAATTGGTTTGATTTAGCTTAATAAGCTAAGTTCAAGGACTTCAGTCATATGATCATGTAAACAAGTATATTCATTTACGGAACTTCGTTCTCACTTTAAAAGTTGGATTTGATTTTACCATAGATGGCTGATTTTTTTTTCTTCCTTTATATCTTGGATTTAATTCATTCTCTTAAGTTTCTCTACCGATTGAATGAATTACTGTTGATGACTATATGTAGGGGCGATCTAACAGAGAAAATGCAGAACTCGTATAATTTCGGGATTCAAGGTGGTGTAAAGGAACCCCTCATTATTTTGTTGTATGGATTACCCAGTCAATACAAAATCAGTTAGTTGATCATAAGCAACTGCAATACTGTATCATATACTTTAGCTAGGAACAAATCCTAGTTTCAAAGTAAGTGACTGAACAAGTGAATGAAACCACTAATACATGATCTGGAATTAAGCAAATTTATAGATGCAAAAATACTGGGCTCTATTTTCCTGGTCCAAAAAGGATGTAATTGGGCTTAGATTAAAGGGGAAGACAAAAGTTACAATCATATAGGCTATTCTAACCGGATACAATCATACAAATTTATATATATATATTATTGGTTGGTCGACTTTTATATATACAGAAAGGATAGAGAGCGGACGTCCGCACTCTGGCTTAAAATGCGGACTTCGTCCGTTCTCTGCCGTCTCACGCCGGCGACGGCTTCTCTCCTTCCCGGACGACAACACAGGCTTCCAGGACGGTTTCTTTCCTTCCAGGACTGGCCGGCGACAAGTTTTCCGGCCGGATTGAAGCTCTGGACGGAAAACACCATGATTGATCAAGGTTGGCCGGAAAACTTGTCGCCGGCCAGTCCTGGAAGGAAAGAAGCCGTCCTGGAAGCCTATGCTGTCATCCGGGAAAGAGAGAAGCCGTCGCCGGCGTGAGACTGCAGAGAACG
>NC_020496.1:36297676-36305393 GCF_000184155.1 Fragaria vesca subsp. vesca | reverse complement strand
ACAGTCGACTAACCAATCATTAATATATTATTGGTTGGTCGACTATTCATTTGCATTTTTGTGTGCTGACCATTTTACCCATACTGTTTTTAGAAAACCACAATACTGCCATTAACCTTATATATATATATAATCAGTACGATTTTCATCATGAATGATCGAGAACGATCTGGGCACCGATGTTGGCACCGTGAACAGTGTGAACAGTGTGTGGACCTTTTTACCCTGTTGATGGGCTGTGTAATTCTATATTTACCATTCGTTTCAACTCTAGATATAATTTTTTTTTTTTGCCGCTTCTCGCTCTCTCTCGCCCAACATTTGTCCATATTTCTCACACTCTCTAGACTCTTCTCGAAATAGCTCCAACATTTCTCACAAAACAGAAGAGTCTAGAGATATTAATATATTACCGCGATAATTTATGTATGATGCTATTAACACACCCATTTTTGCTATTAACACACCCTATATATAATGAGAACCAATCATCAATTAAATTCAAGTGATAAGTTTGTAAATAAAATAAAAATGTGTGGATAGGAAAATAGATGAGGTGTGTTAATAGCAAAAATGGGTGTGTTAATAGCAATGCCCTTTAATCTATTATCCCGCTGTTTCACAGAACTATTTATGTCATTTTCTCATCTGCTTTGTATACGTACAAATCAAAACAATTGAAACATTTATATTTTTGATAGAAGTGTATAACACAAGATTACCAGATGTTTTGTTATATAAATGTTGTTTTTATGATAACTCTTATACATATGTATAATATGAAAATCAAAGTATAACTCTAATGATACATAAACCACCTGATGTGCCTCTGTTGCATATATTTTTTTTGGCATGGCCTCTTTTACATATACAACTATACAAGTGCTTCAATTCCAGGAATAGTTGAGTACACAATGAAGCCTTTGTTGTCTTCTCCAACGAAATCACCCAAAAATCTTTCTGTGATTGCGTGCATGTTTGTTCTTTGTGCCCATCTCTTCCTTTCACTATTTGTTCCCATTCGAACCCCATCTCTTTCACTGAAATTTCAACAACTATATACTGTTTTCTTTTTCTTTTCTTTTTTGCTGTCTGTTGCATTGACACAAGGATACCTGAGTACTTAATTTGAGTGGTCGTCGTCTAGTTTACACTAAAGAATGTCACCCACCAAAGCATAAATCACAAATAACAAATGCGAGCTAGAACTGGTGCCCCCCCGAATTCCATTAAAAACCAGTGTCGTGGGCAGTGATGGCTTTCATCACCATTAGTTTAGTGCTGATTAAATACTAATCATACTTATCTTCAATTAACTATATAAATCTCAGCACCAGCTAGATTGATCAAGATGTTTCTAAGCCATATTTGGGTTCAATCATCTCTCATTATGGAAATCAACCAGAAGGGGCTAAACCCTGTCATACTCATGGATGGACCAGAACGCAGATGGTGAACATTCATTTCATTATTGTTTATAATATGGAGATAATATTCAAAACAAAAAAGAAGTGTATTACACCTTCTGGATACAGACCCGTACCTGAAAGTTCTAAGAGTCGATAGAATCAGGACCCGGAGCCTTAAAGGGCCCAAAATTTTTCTTTTCTTTTCTCTTTGTGTGATCACAATAGTTTAGTTAAAAACAAACAAAAATAATTAAAAGCATCTAATTAGGGTGGTGTTAAATTACTAAAGAGAAAAATGAATATAAAATCTTACCTTTATATTACTATTATTAGTTACTATATTAGAAAAAATGAGCAGCTAAATAAGAGATTTGTTCTATTAATAAGATTTTTAATATAAATAAGAATTCTAATGTTTTTTTGTGGTTAGATTTTTGAGTTTATAGTTTTAGTTCGTGAAAATGTTTGTGTGCTTTTTAAATAGAGAAAATAAAATTGAATGAATACTATATTTTGAGGGCCTAAATTTGAAAGTTCGACTCAGGTCTAGAAATCTCAGGTCCGGACCTGTCTGGATATATATATATATATATTTATTTTTTTTTTTTAACTTTTATTTAAATAACTCACACACCCGGATAATAAATTTGCTGACCATCCTTATTTGCCCAACAAATTGCCCACCCTCTTAATCTATTGACACATGTCTATTTTATTATCAAGAATAAAGTTCAACCATTTGAAGAGACATGTGTCAATAGACTAACAAGGTAGACACTTTGATGAACAAATAAAGACAGTCGGCAAATTTGTATCCCACACACCCTACCTACTGAGATATAATATGAATACTGACTATATTGACTATACTTGCTATACAAAAAAGAAGTGTATTCTACCCTTATGGGACATTTTCTTTTCTTTACTGTTTAAACTACCAAGTCCACTTGGTTGGTTGATCATTAACAAAGTAATTATACTGTTTAATGAGATATTATAAATATGTAATTATTAGACATTGAGTAATTTTATTCACACATTCTTATATGTTTAATACACATCTCTTTAATTTTTTTTTTGTTATTTTTTCCCTTATACTTCCTTTTCACCCTTTTGTTGTGCTCTTCCTTTTACTCCTCCATCTTCAGAAAAATCTCCGGGATACAAACCCAAATATTATAATTAAATATAGGGAAACCTTGCACGTAACTTATCAATCAAAATTTTGATCGATTAACACCAAATTCATGGTTTCATATGGAATGGAATAGCTTCGTCAGGAATCCAAGTCAACCACAATTGAAACCCGAAATCTCAACGATTTGCTCTTGTAGATGCATTTCAGTTTTGAAAACCCAGGTTTGTTGGTTGTAATCAAAATGAATTTTAGAATGGATTAACTCAATTATGAGAAAGTCATACCATAATTCATATGCAATCAAAACTTGTAGCAGGCAACCGCCCACCAATTAGGATCACCAGCTTTGACATTTTCAATCCGGGTGCTTTTCCTTATTGCCGACCATCCTTGCCGTAAAAGAGAAGCCGGAGTTATGATTAGTCTATTGAGCAAAGGGCAAAATGGAAATAAATATTTTTACAAAAATATGAGGTGTGTATCTAGAAAATAGAAATGTGCTAATAAAATTTCTCTTAGATATTATATGTTTAATTATGTATAGAATTTTGCACTCCCATCAGGCCATCACCTAAATTATAAGAGCTTCAATCTTGGGCCCTGATAAATTATTGAACAAACAGAAAAACAAAGCAGAAAATGGACAAAACTCTCAGCCTCAACCCTCAGGTGGTCCTCATAAAAAAATTCTACTTGACATACATAAAAAATTCTGTAATGAATAAAAGATGATAGAAATTAAAAAATATTAGAAATCATATTTTGATGACGTGGGCATGCCACGTCAGCATGTCATGTCCCGTAAGGTGGGCTCTAGGTGGTTCACCAAAAGATGATTCATCTAACATTACTTTTTATTTTTTTAACTTTTTATTCAAATAACTCACGCATCTTACCTTCTGACCTATAATATGAATACCGACTACATTGACTGTACAAAAAAGAAGTGTATTCTACCTTATGGGACATCTTCTTTTCTTTACTGTTTAAACTACTAAGTCCACTTGGTTGGTTGATCATTAACAAAGTAATTATACTGTTTAACGAGATATTATAAATATGTAATTATTAGATATTATATGTTTAATTATGTATAGAATTTTGCACTCCCATCACCTAAATTATAAGAGCTTCCATCTTGGGCCCTGATAAATTGTTGGACAAACAAAAAAACAAAGCAGAAAATGGACAAAACTCTCAGGTGGTCCTCTTTCCTAACCTTGCTGGATTTTTCTGCTCTCTATCTAGTGCCTACAGTGTGGTTCATTTTCTTTTTCAGATAATATTAGCCAAGTTTTAATTAATTAACTGAATATCTAATGGTAGTGGGTCATTAGATTAGATTATATTAGTTGATCTACTACTCATTGATATTCCAACTTGGGTTTGCACTTTGGACACAATGAATCTTTTGACCTTCCTTCTTTTGGAGGGAACAGTTGTGCTAAACTGCTAGTTATCCCCAAGACCCCAACCCATTTTCTTGGAGCCTCCTCCTGTGTTTTTCTTATTATACCTACTGCCTTGTATTGCTAATTGCAGCTGCCACTAGCCTAGCTAGCTACAAGGACTTGTGGAGGGAAGAGTCATGGAGTGGGACTACAAGGACTTTGCCTGGGATTCAACTGATGACGATCAGTTGGATCAGCCGCTAGAGGAAAATGACCTTGCTGCTTTGGTTGGTTCAAGCAGTATAATCAGAGGAGGTGAATCATCATCATCATTCAACTTAGTGGATTTGAAGCTTGGCAGTACTACAAGTGCTGAAGTAGTGGCTCCAATTGCAACAAAGCCCTCGGTTTTAGTATCATCATCATCTTTGTCCAGGACCAGAAGGGTTGATCATCATCAGAAACTCAAAGTATCTTCATCGTCTACGGCGACATGCTTGGTTGATGGTTGCAAGGCAGACCTGAGTCGTTGCAGGGAGTATCATCGCCGCCACAGAGTCTGCGAGCTCCACTCCAAGACCCCAATTGTGGTCATCAGAGGTCAACAAAAGCGATTCTGCCAGCAGTGCAGCAGGTACATTTATCATACATGAATCATCCAGATGGTCAATTTAGCAATAGTTTGATCAGTTTTGATGGGCAATTAGTTTTACAAGCTTCAATTGCAAATTCAGTTCAATAGACATATTTGCACTTACTTTCCTAGTTGAATTAGTAGTTATGGATTCCAGTACTACTCTAGTGAAATGGATCGAGTTTAGTTTATCCAATTAGTACTTTTTACTTTAATGCAGTAGTTCTTATAGTTCAGTCCATCAGAACTTATGCTCATTAGTATCTAGCTAGCTTTTGTTCGAGTCATTAGAAGTTTTTGTCAATCTGAAAATTTTCAATGGCAGTCTGATGTAGATACTATGTGTCCTTTTTGAGCGTGGCACAACAGATTTTGATTTCATTGAGTGTTGAGTGTACAGATTCCATTCTCTGGTGGAGTTTGATGAGGTGAAGAGAAGCTGCAGAAAACGTCTCAATGGACACAACCAGCGCAGAAGGAAACCCAAACCAGAATCCTTCTACTTTACTTCCAAGAACTTCCTCTCCAATTTCAAAGGTATGTTATACATTCAACCATTTCAACCAGAGTACTTGACTTTTAGGACTAGTAATATGTGCTTCTGTTACTGTCGTCAATTTCATATATATTCAGAAGAAATGGAGTTGTTGTTAGCAAGTAATGGTTAGAATGAGATTAAATTGATCATAGTTCATTATTAGTTAACCCCCTCAACAATTGATTGATGAACTCAATGTTAGAGAGCTTGCCTAGTTTTGATGGAGCACAGATGGAACGTACATTTTCCTTGGAAATTATTCTACTGTTTCAGGTTGTCCATCAGTACTGCATGATTGTGTAATTCTTAGCCCTTGGTTGCCTTGGGGTGGCCTAAATGACCCCCTTGCCAAAAAGAAAAGAGAGAGAGAGAGAGAGAGAGAGATGCCTAATTAGTTAAGTTGTCAGACTATCAACCGACATGTCACTTTCTCACAGAAGAAGCAGTGGAAATCTCTCTAACTTTACTAGAATGCAATTTTTAAGTTGAAGTTTGTGAAGAGGCAAATTTTGGTGCATTGGTAGCATTCAGTTACATGCTAATGTTGATCATCATCTTATCATGCATCAATTCTCCATTTCTTGTTTTCTATGGTTCTTCATATTGATTTTGGCCTCAGATTATGGGACTGATATGCTTTTTCAACTAAAATATAGGCCCCAGAATATTGCACTTTGGAAATCCACAGCTATGTGCAACCACCAATGTCAGAAGTCTGTGGCCTTTTGAGGCCAAAAATACTGCAGATCATCAACCGATGCTTTATAATCGTCACCAGCGGTTGCAAGCAGTTGATCACCTAAGAACACCTCCCAATTCCTTCACTAACAATGAGGGAGCTGATAAACAGTTTATTTTCTTGCAAACCAATGACTCTAAACGTTCAGCTTTCAACCAAGCAGCAATCCCTCAAGCTTTTATGCAAGAGCCGTTTCCAACATTAACTGCTGCTGCAGCCTTACCACCAAGCACAAGGGCTGCTGCAGGTTCTGCAATTTCTTTTGATGGTACAACTCGCAGCATTGATCCGAGTTGTGCTCTCTATCTTCTGTCATCTCCAAATCCAACACATAGTTTGGTGAACACCAGTCTAAGCCACATGGTTCAGCCCAATGTAGTCACCAGTACAGATTCAGGTCATCAGCAACTCCAAATGAAGAGTTTCTTTGAACTCCCATCATATTCCTTGAATAATCATGTGGAGGACAAGTACTGTCTATCCTGATGGCTTGCTGGCAACTGGGGCTCAATATTTCAATATGAATCATCCTTTTATATATTGAATAAGTATCTGCTGGGAGATAGTAAACTACATATTATTCAGAACTCCCCAAGCTTTCAGTAGTTTTGCCAAGTTTGTCATTCTTTCCTCCCAGCCTGATACAAGGTTGTTATTCTGACTTCTGTACACTCTTCATGTTTGTATTTGTGTTTTGACGAATAAAGTACCTAACTGATCAACCTTTTTTTGTATATGAAGAATATGTAGATTTTATTTTCTAATTGAACAGAGAAAGGTCACCTACATTCTGTCATGTATATGATAAGCTGAGTTCGACCTTGACAATTATATATGAACAGATGTTTACATCAGAAACTCGAGACTTATACAAAATTCTTAAAGTTTTGGATAGCCTGCAATCCCTGCATGAGAAGTAGCTAGTTCGGTAAAAGTACTTGTTGAGTTGATTACTTCAATCAGGCAACATTTGTGCTTATACCTGAAAGAAACATGATCATTAATCGTCAATTACTTTCCTTGGTCTGTTGCAAAGTGGCAAGAATCTATCAAATCATTGTTTGTTGGTAGCTACTGATAATTCATATTAGTTCTGCCATACCAGCCATATAACTTTTCTTTTTCCTTCCTTTGTCTTGTAGCTAAAAACAACCTGATTGATCTCTTTACATAGCTGTCCATAATTATAGGTCTAAAAAAGATGAAAGTCAGGTTTTAACATGTGGTTTTAGGCACCCTTTTCTGCACAGCATTGCCTCTTGCCCCCTTCCCTACATATGAATCGAAGCAAGCCTTTCAAATAACTTCAAAATCATTCTCTATCCCAACACTCCTCAGTGCTCTATTTCAACCCGTTCCGGCCTCTCAACCATGCACTACAGAAAGGCTTCTGATTTTAGGGTTTAGCCATTTAGGGATGGAAGATGAAGTCATGCATCCACACATCAGACTAATACTGCATGCGTGTATGACTTTTCTTTAGTTTTCTGCTTGCTTGCTTCATCAATGTGGTGGTTGCTATTGCTCTTGAATCAGAAATGGTATGATGGATGATGTTGGAATGGCTCAATCAAATCAAAGTTCTCCATTGGTCAGTTGAGTCCCTTTAATCTGATTGAGCCGTGACAATCTCTGCCTCTGTATCTCACATTTGATATGACAGTGGGCCTTTGTTTTGGTCTTGGTCGGTTCAGAAGTATTGATAAGCCCAATTATTAAGGCCTTTGAATGGTGGTGGTAGACTGTAGAGCATCTCAGCACAGCACCTTTTAGTCGATAATAATCCTGAATCATGATAAGAGAAGCATTGACGAATTAATGCATGGTAAATAATATTTCTTATAAAAACCAAAAAAGAAAAGACGAAA
>NC_020496.1:36265298-36297312 GCF_000184155.1 Fragaria vesca subsp. vesca | reverse complement strand
AGGGCCCTTCTACTAAGGGATCCTTTTTTTTGACATATATGAGGGATCAAGCATTAGACCAACTTTTCAATCACATATCAACATCTCCACCGTTCAATATTTAGATGTATATATGTAGATCATTTCTGCAAAATTTCATCATATTTGGTGATCGTTAAGGCTTCGAACTAACTGAAATCAATTGATGGATCAAATCTGCCAAACCTGAATCTTCATGCCTATAATTTTAATTCGCAGTTTTGAACACCTTAACGATCACCAATTTGGATGAAATTTTGCAGAAGTGATCTACATATTAGGACCTAAAAACTGAACGGTTAAGATTGAAAAATGTGATTGAAAAGTAGGTCTAATGCTTGATCCCTCATATTATGTTAAAAAAAAGGGATCCCTTTGTAGAAGGCCCTGTGTGTATATATATATATATATAGTTTCTATCCAGAGCGAAGCTTCGCTTTTGAAATTAATGTGTGAAGTTCTTTATTTGACTCACTTTTTAGTCATATTTCCACATCTTCATCGTTCAGTTTATAGAACCTAATACATCTCACTTCTACCAAGTTTCATCCAAATTGGTAATCGTTAAGGTACCGAATTAGATTAAATCAACGAAATGACCATAAATCTGTCTATTCAGAGCTGTTTGTGTAAATAACGATTATGAAAACCCAAACGATCATCAAATTCAATGAAACTTGACAGAAGTAATCTATGCATTAGGTTCTACAAACTGAACGATGAAGATGTGGATATATGACCGAAAAATGAGTCAAATAAAGAACTTCACACGTTAATTTCAAAGCGAAGTTTCACTCTGGATAGGAACTCTATATATATACATGCCTTCTATGCTACACACGTCCGTATTTATTCTTACGGTGCGAATTTCCACTTTGGACTCATTTTTCAATCGAATTTTCACATATCCACCGTCTAGTCTTTAGATACTAATATATAGATCATCTCTGCAAAATTTCAGCCAATTTGGTTATCACTAAGGCACTCAAACTCGATTAAACCAATGGATGAACATAATTATGTCAAACTTGAACCGTTCATGTTTATAACAGAAAAACGCAGTTTTGAGTGTCTTAATGATAACCAAATTGGCTGAAATTTTGCAAAGATAATCTATACATTAGTATCTAAAAACTAGACGGTGAAGATGTGAAAATTCGATTGAAAAGTGAGTCTAAAGTGGAAATTCACACCGTAAGAATAAATACCGACGTGTGTAGCAGATAAAGCCTGTGTGTGTGTGTATATAGGATTAATATCTGTTTCTTGCACTGTGATATATATTTCTTATATTTTTCTCTCAAATGGTACGTAAGTGAAAGAGAAGAGCTAGCTACTGCAACAAGCTAGTCCACTGATGGAATTGGTTTTCCTGGGCAGGCCACTTGAGTCTCTGTATTTGTATAAATCAGCTTCAGCAGGTAGAATATCTTATCCGTGTGAAAGTAAAGTTGGACAACGAATTTGGCATGTACTTTATTTCGCATTCTATAGCCATATCAGCTATAGTGATCGATGATTCTGGGTTTAGTAGTAGAACTACTAGTGTCTAGCACATGCGTGTGTGTCGATCTGAGTATAACTAAAGCTTGCAAACCTATCCAACCTGCAACTTGAAAGTATCCTTAACCGCAGCTTCATCCATCATTCAAAAGCTAGCACTCGTAAAGTGATCAGATGCTTCTTTGAATTCGATCTGCCCTAATCTCTCTATCTACCTCCAACTTCTGTCGACTGCTAAGCATAGCCATATATGCCATTGTACGTACGATATACGTGCACATCGACAGACCTGTGTATAGCTATATATCTAGGGTTTAGTACGTAGTGGAGGCGAGGAATTAGCTCTCCGCCACTAACTACGTACGTTTCATGCATATATCTTGATCATCGATCAACTCGATCATGGTTAATTCCGGCCTGTTTGTTTTGATCTCCTACTTTGCATCCAAAGTGCTCAAATGGGATCACAAACTGAGTCGTACTAGTTTACTCTGAAAAAGACACTATTCTTATCTTTCAGATATATATATTCCCCCAACTGCAAGTTTCGGACGTTTTATTTGTATTCTTACTTTTAAATATGCTTTGCCGTCGCTAGCTAGTATCTAGCACCCTTAAACCAAACATCAATTGTAATAGATGATCGAGTGGTATTTACAAATGGTTATAACATGATTTGATTAGTCAAGATTGAAGATCGAGCTAGCTAGCTAGCGATGAGATGAGAATATGCCTCACGCATATATGCAACTATGCAAGTGCACGTAAAACAAGTACGTGCTAGTTAAGAAGCATAAGGTACTTGCCTGTGTACATTCTCTCTGTCTTTCTTGATCTCCCTAAAAGGATGAGCAGTACGTACGTACTTGCATGATGTTCCTATACTAGAAAAATAAACTCCAAGCTTATCATTTTGAAGACGTTTTTGTTCTATTTGACTTAATTATGCTTAGAGGTAAAAATGATCAAGCAACAAAAAGATATTAGATGATAAGATATTACGTTGTTGCGATCTGCCTAATTAAGGTTGTAAAGAAAATGCATTATAAAAATTATGTTCTCTTTAATTAGGTTTAGGATAATATGGGTAGTGCGTGTGGCATGGAAGTGGGGATCGGAAAGCATAATTTCTAGGTTTGTGTGTGTGTGTGTGTGTGTGTTTTTTTTTTTTTTTTCTTTGGGTACTATATTTTTGCTTAGTTCTCTTTCATTAGCATAATAGCATCTCATCCTTTTCCAACTACTAGATATTTCAAGCATAAATTGATTATATAGTCACTGCCAGAGACCCAGAGTGTAGTTAACTATATATAGAGTGTAGGTAATATTAAAGAAAACAGATCATAATCTCTATTATTCGCTAAGCGCATATATATTTTATGTTGTAATCATCCCAACGACGTGAATCACGTTGCTAATTCTGATAGTCTGTATTATATATAAACCATGCATATCTGTATATATATTAACAAAATGATTAAGCTTTGCTTAATGGTGGACAGAATCAATATATACATAATTACATAGACACACACAATGACCAAAGACTTGAGGTACTTGAGAGATTATGCTTCGAGATATTATCAGATATATACCTGAGGATGTGGGACAACGACGCAACCTGAATGAGATTGATCTCGAAGAGGTCGATCTATCTGCAATAATATCCCATTTCAACCTTAGCTTATAAAAGTAATAATAACCAAAAAATACAAAAGCTAAATTACTCCTCCCTCCATATATGTCACAACTCATGCGCTATATATAGACCCCTCAGTTACACTAAAAGATACGACCTTGCCCAATTCCATTTCATACATATATACCAGGAGTCTCAAGCTAGTTAGCTGCTAGGAAAATATCCAGGTTAAGATTGATCAGGTCGATCCGATGGAGTCGAATCGCAAGCGCAAAGGGTTCATGAAGGGGAAGCTGATGCCATTCTATCGTGTGAATTCCAAACCTTCCTCAGTTTCATCTTCTGCTACAACTACCAGTACAACTAGCAAGCAGTCCAGCATGCATTACGTGATGAGCAGTAAGGTTAAACCCAGCCAGGCCTATCCTTTACCATCTTCAGTAGGGTTTCTGGTCCACAACCACAAGGACTATCATGTCATTGCAACTCAGGCTCAGGCTCAACCTAAACAGAAGATCACCTTCATAGTACCACCTTCTCATGCGGATCGCAAGCAGCAGCAGCAGCTCGATCAAAACCATGCTGGTGATGATATGGTTGATATGAAGGCGGCAACCTATATTTCATCAGTTCAAGAACGTTTCAAGCTTGAACGTAACAGTTAACTCATGATCGACCCATATTTCAAGTCCCGCATATACCTATAAAAGCTCTGGGTAGCTAGTATTAGTATCTTGCTAGGATTGAAGTTATCCAACAGTGTAGTTCGATCTCATAATAAGTCATCCCCTACTACTTGAATATGTCCAGGAAGAAAGATTTGTTTTGTTCGTGTACGTAGAGGATCGGTTCTTAGTGTGCTTAATTTTCATTCGTTAATTATAAATTTATGGTATGATCGATCGATCTTTAAACTTCTAATACGTAGATCTACTGTAGAACAGATATATATATATGTGCTGAAATTATTCTTGCAAAAGTTATAGAAGTAATGAAATACTAGTGCAGCATCGTGTCTAGATTCCTATATATATAATTGTTAGTACCTTTTCTTCATGTTCTTTTGCTTTCTTACTAAAGTGAATAGAATCCCATAAACTTTTATTCCCCTCCTCTATGAGATATAGATATGAATATCTTCGATGATATGTATGCATGTATATATTTACATAATCACATATAAAGTGGCGGATCTAGGATTCGATCATGGGGTGGGCTTCATATTCAAGGTTTTTTTTTTACGAATGGCAAAAAAATATTTTCTAAAATTTAAGTAGACGTTAATGAGTCTTCAATAATTCATATTTACAATTTCAGATTCAATAGAGAAAAAAGAAGAAGATTAAAAGAGTTGTATGTGAGAAATTTTTGAGATTTAAGAGGTAAAATACTAGAAAACTAAAAGGAAAAGTGGGAGAGAAAGTGAGGAACCATAGAATAGAGGCCTAGACACATATATGCACAGCATGTTGGGGAGTTCTTAGGGCGGGTGGGCTTGGCTGAGCACAAAAATGCATATACTAGAAGAAAAAAAATTACATAATATAGTTAGTTTTTTTCCCCCAAAAAAACTTGGTTGGGCCTACCCACCATTGTTGTAGATCCGCGCCTGCATATATATATATAGGCCGCTAAAATTTCAATTTCTCATAAAATTTTACACTCAACCGTAAGAATTTTATGCAAGTAAATGTGGTAATGACTAATGATATTAGATATTTGCCTCACGTCCACCTTATGATGATTAACTTTCATGTTGTCCCTTAATTGATCAGAATTTTGAATAACATGTAAAAACTATGGATAAATAACTAGCTGGCAGACAGATGGAATATCCCCTTTAGTGATGAAATGGACTAGTGCACCACACACTTTATGATCATGGCAACTTTTCTACAACCAAAGGTGACAGACATGATCCAATTAGCTTGCAAGATAGGGAACATATATGAGGTATAGTTACTCGATGAAACTTAGAACGCAAGCTTTTTCCAGCTATACTGATGCTCACAGTTGATGTTAACTATTAGATTATATGATTAAAAAGAGATCGAGGACAGATTATGGTGAGTGATGATGATGCCAAGGATTTCAGGGCATTGAAGACAGAGGAATGAGTTGGTCTATAAATAACAGTGTTTCCTAGTTATTCATTGTAGTAAATCAGGACTACCCAGTTTCATATGAAGCTGGACTTAGAAGACCTATTGCATCGTATAAGTGAAATTTCTAGATAGAATTAAAATACTCTCCATTAGGGCTCGCTTTCGAGAAGCCTTTTTATGGAAACTTGGTCACAAATGCAAAGCTCAAACAGGTTGGGACTAGAACAGCCCATGGGTATAGCCCATCAAACAATATATTCATAGCCCATCAATTTTTATATGACATCTACACTTTTACAGGGCTGACCCTGGGATTTTAAGGGCTCGAAGCGAAAAAAAAAAAATTAGGGCTCCTTGTAGTGATACAGAAAGATATTGCTTAACTACTTAAGCTCTTACTTTAGTTTAATACCATCACTATAACATGACAATATCAAACCCGACAAACCCAATTGTAATTGAATATACTTCCATACAACAATACCACTATCTTTTATCAATGATAACTTCTAATTATAAGGTAAAACACATTTGTCACAACATATATGATATTACACAATAAGTTTTCTCTTATACCATTCATATGTCTATAGTTGTTTTGTGAAAAAAAAAACAATACTACAAAAGGAAACGAAAAAAAAAGGATTGGACTATGAATTGAAATCAAACACTCAAACCAAAACCTATCTCACAATCAGTCTTCTGAATTGAAATCAAAACTCTTCTCATTCTCAATCTCAAGTTCTCAATTATGAAATTGCAAAAACCATGGGATTTAACTCATTGGGGGAGGAGGACATACTTACCTGAAAAGAATTTCGTGACTTTTGTCTGTAAGAAGTCGAGGGTTGCATGCATGTTGCTGCAAGGAGACCTCGATATGAGAAAGACCCGTCCGCGCGGCACTCGATCAAAGAAGAGTTAAAGGAGCTGCATGTGTTTAGAGTCTTTGGACATTTAGTATACCCCTATTTTTTTTTTCCTTCAATATATTTATGTATACATTTTGACTTTTTTTTTGTGGGGCTCTTTAATTTGGGGGGCCCAAAACACAAGCTTGTTTGGCTTTAACCCATGATCGGCTCTACACTTTTATAAATTAACAGCTTTCATACTGTCAAAATGTATTGTTTAGCTAAAGTTATTATGTTATGGCGGTTAATTTATCAGGAATTTCATATGTTGAGACCAACAAAAACTATTATTTAATTAAGGTAATATCGATTGTAAAATTATCGATAATCTATTGTACGTATAATGCATTTATAGAAGTGAGTAAAAAATTATCGAGTATCTACTGTTTAATACGTTTATAGAAGAATTTCACTTATGTTTTATTGTGTCTAACATGTCCACAAAATTTGCATACACCATATGAAAACACACATAGCAATCTTATTCATGACAATTATAGGCAGAGACCACCATGTACCGTATGACTTGGACCAATAACTCGCCTCATATTATAAGATCATCTCACTTGTGATCGACATTCCCCCCGTACCATGGTGGCTGAAAGGGATAGCGTATCTACACAAGGGAGAGTACATGTCTTACGCTGTATAATGTACGCCATTCAGATACGTATGCGAGGGTGCACACCGTGTACTAATACATGTCAGGCACCGAGCTGAGGTCAAGCAAATGTGTCCGCTGTCGACGAGCCGTTTAAGACGCACCGCTTAGAATTGTAGGAAACTGGGCCTCAGGTGACCTGGTAAAGGTTGAGCCAAGCTCGATCCGATCCGAACCATTTATCGAAAGAAAAGCCTGTACTCGTGGTCCGTTGTGAGTGGACCCGACTGTATTCCTATCTGGAAACGTGCAAAAGCAGGAAAAAGATATTTCGGCCAAAGATCGTATCGTATCAATATCTCCCTCGAGGACAGAGAGACAAGAAGAAGGGCAAAGGAGTCAAATCCGAGCCTCTGACCTCTCACCACCACTTGTTTCGACCGCCAAAGCTGGGAAAGAGGATAAAACTTTGCAAAAATTTACCATTACGGGAAAGACGTGGGAACACATTTTTGGACCGACGATGGGACATCAGACATCAAACCCAACACTTCCTCACAGCTCCAAAAGCAAAAGCGCCACGTGGACCACTAACTACTTAAGGCATCTCCGTGGGCCCCCCAATGTTTACACACCAAAGGCAAAGCACAGCTGCAAATGATGCCATTTATAGCAAGACTAGAATTACTTGGGTTCTGCGGGTGAACAATAATGACCCCAGCGAGTAGTAGCAGTAGGCTTCACCCAATGATACCAAAACCCTTTTTTGGGCTTACGTCCCATTACTGACCCTGGCCAACTCACACGTGCCAGTGGTGCTCTTTCCTACGTGGCAAACCCAAAAATATCCCAATCCAACATCATCATTATCATGGGTAAGTTTCTTTAATTGGTGAACCCATAGTTTATTACTCCAAAGACTTTCCTCTTTTGCCTTCTATTGCAATAGAAACGGTCATTTCAGGAATGGACGCTGTTAATTTCTTTGTCTTCATTAGGGTAGGAGGGGATTGACTAGTATGATGAGCACACGTGGCGGAGAGAGAGCTGCACCGTATATTCCAGGGTTAAACACAAACGATATTTATTTGTCCAAAAAAAAAAACGCAAACGATATTTAGAGAGAGAGAGAGCGGGTGTCCGTAATATCCAACCTCAAGAGTCACCGACTGACCGCCCCAGCCAATCCATACACGACCGGGTTCCCGGTGGCGATTCCGCTTACTTAACCCCCCCTCCTTGACCTCATTTCTCTCAGATTCAATACTCCTCCTACACTCTCTGCGCTCTAGGGTTAGGGTTTTCGACTAATTACGATCTACCCAAGCAGCGGAAATGGGAAGAGGGAAGGTGCAACTGAAGCGAATCGAGGATAAGATCAGGCGCCAAGTGACTTTCTCAAAGCGAAGGAGTGGGCTGATGAAGAAGGCTCGCGAGCTCTCTGTGCTCTGCGGCGTCGAGGTTGGGCTCATCATCTTCTCCGCCAAAGGGAGGCTGTACGAGTTCTGTAGCGGCGATAGGTACGCCGTCCGATCTCTTTTCTTAATTTCTCGGCTTGCAATTAATATATTTTTTTTATCGTTCACACTTTCGACCGCTTGGTTTAGTACTTTCTTCTATATTATATGGAACAAATATCTAGCCACTAAGATCGACCTAGCTAGCTGAATAGCTTTGGTTTGGTTTGGTTTGCTTGCCTGATATTGTATGTATATCTCTATGTGACGTACGTCGGTCAACCGTTGATTTACAAGATATACATGAACTCTTATTCGAATTAGATTGTTTTTTTCTTTTCGAATTAAATTTGCATTATCTGTCTAATTAGCTAGGCAGCTTAAGTTCAATGATGCAATAATGAGCTGCTGCTGGCTAGAAATTTCTTGGCTAGAATTCTGCTGCTATGTTTGTAGAATATATCAGACATATTGGAGCTAGCTCTCTCTCGTCAGGTACCGTTGATAGTGCATGAACCATTTTAGGTAGAGCTATCGAGGCTTCTGTGTACTTCATGCCCAAGATGGTCATCCTGATCATGATCATTTTAACGAATGTATTCGAAATAATGATTTTTATTATTATTATATATGCATGTACTTCATACTTTGGTGGAATATGAGATGATTTTCTTTATGGTCAAGTAGCAGAAACCATCACTTCTTTAATAATGTTGCATGTCATTCGATAGTGTTGGCGGATTACGACGTCTATATAGATAGAACATCAATATCGATATGGAGCGGTGGCTTTTGAGGTGGGGGAATGGAGTTGGTACGATATACTATACGCATGTAGATTAGAGTTTATACAAGATAGTGAAGGTGGCGAGTATAGAGCTGCAGATATTCCCTTTCTTTGTTCTTTTCTTCTACTGCCAGTATTCCCTAGAAAGTTAAGTCGACAGTATTTCACCTGAGCTCAGGAGAGAAGGCATCCGTGCATGGCTGGCTGAAACCGATAGACACTAATCTGGGTCACACTTTAATAAACCGTTGGCATACCTTAAACACACTACTGATACTAACACGATCATATATGAGGTCTGATACTAACACGATCATATATGAGTTTGAGTAATTTAATTTAACATATAACTGAGAGTGATGAGTACACAATCATATACAACTAAGAGTAGGAAAGAATCATAATAATATGCTACTGATCAAAATTACAACTCCATCAATGAGAGGGATGGATTTGATAAGTTGCTTACTAGATGGAGCATTGATATGACTGCTTGGCAGTGTTTACTTGGGTCTGGGAAAAGCATGTTTGCATGGTCTTGATTATCAGATCAAATTTGCCCGTTGTAGTCAATCTAAGTAAGTTATAAGCTCGAAATGAAAGAAATAAAAATAACATCCAGCAACTGTTTTCTGAGTAAATTTTTTATTTTTTATTTTTTATTTTTTATCAGAAGGGTGTTTCATTTCATCTCAAATAGAGGTTACATCATGAATCGATCCACTGTTTTGCGTATAGAGGGCAAATAAGATTAAGTGATTCACGTAAGGTAGGATCCTCCTTACACTTTTCCGCTCACTTAATAAACACAAGTGAGCCTACAATCACATCTCATCGATCATAGGCATCTTAGATGAAAGGGAAATAACAAAAATAGAAAAACAAAGCAAACTTATGATCCCAAACAAAGATCATAGGTAATTCATCAGAAAAAAGAAAAGAAATCAAAACACTTCCTTGCCCATGAGATTAGGGCTAGGAGGTTTAGGCACCTTCACAAAGCTTGGTTGCTTCTCTTCCTTGTTTCGCTCTGGCCTCGGCTTCGGCTTTGGCCATTTTTGGATTTGGATTTTAGGCACCCAAATCTTATTGGAAAGTTTTCATGTGTTGCGCATACAAGATGCCAGCAGAGAAGTTCACAACCTTCGAACTTGCCAACGCAAGAGAGATTGTGAACGACTTCATGCCGTCGTCGATGGAGGACGACGTCTTGAAGGAGGATTCGATGGTCTTCGAGAACGAGGAGGAGGCCATCATTTGATTGATTGAAGAGGAAGAGATTTGGGTTTTGGTGGCTATTGCGGTAGCCTTTGAGTTTTGGTGTTTAGGAGGCTAGGGTTTTAGGGTTTTCCACCTTCGATGAGCAAATAGCAACTACTTCCTTCAAAGAAAAGAGAAAGAAAAAAAAAGGACGGCTATTAATTCAGTGTTTTGACCTCTGTGATAGAAAATCTTTTGTTCCTTGGCCAAAGAAAGGAAGAAATTGCCAATGAGGTTTGGCTTAGTTGGCAAGGGCGGGTTTGTGGTGGAGACCCCATCCAAGTTCGATCCCGGCCCGCTACCAAACAGGTCTTGTTGGTTCGCGATCTGTAAATTCTTCTGTTGAAATCCATACCTGGAGGCTGGTGTGACATATACATGTCCACTGTCAGTCCTTCAGGGTTGAGGTTGCAGGTTAGCCCTGTCTATGGTGGTGTAGTGTAACCAAGCCTTTTGAAGCCTGTGTAAGTGTGGATAAGCCTTTTTACATCTCTTTTAGTTAGTACATGACCTAAAATCGGATTTACCTTAAAAAAGAACTATTTTGACTCAACTAATTAGGACTTAGGATGAATCTTATGTTTAGAGAACTTAGTGGAGAGTGTGTCCCACTGTCAATTATGTATATGATATAAACTTATGTTGCAATTGAATAATAATATAAGATGATTAATGGTAAAAGTAGGTTTGAGTTTGGATTCCATGGGTTAGAGATGCAAAAACTATTTGAAAAATAATAGGTTTGGGTGGTACGGTCTATAATTTGAATTTGGGTTTAGGTTGTAGACAACGCTTGGATATGTCCTAAGGAAATACATCGGAAAGTTGTTAACAAGTTAATAATTAATATAATAAAATATTATATTATGAGTAATAAATGCAGGGAAAGAAACGAGAAAAGTGAGCTCTTTTGGATTTTGAAAGGAATTAATTTCCTCCCAGTTTTCCCTTCGGTCAAGAATTTTGCTTCCCCTAACACGTACATGAAAGGAAAAACTTTCATTTTCTAATTACTTTCCGTGAACCAAACGAGGCTTAGAAACTAAGTCGAGTTGATGACTCGATGATGTAGAGGATTTTTTTTTTTTGAGAATATCAACGACGGTATCCTTAAAAGATACTTAAAGGAAAAACTTTCATTTTCTAATTACTTTCCGTGAACCAAACGAGACTTAGAAACTAAGTCGAGTTGATGACTCGATGATGTAGAGGATTTTTGTTGTTGAGAATATCAACGACGGTATCCTTAAATGATCCGGATTCTCTGTTGGATTTAAGTTGTTTGGATGTCTTATAACCATTAAGGTTAGGGTTGCTTGGATTCTCTGTTGGATTTAAGTTTCTTGGATTTGCTTGGATATCGTATAACCATTAGATGGAGTAAGAATGACATAAGGATGATGTAGTGGTCCCATATTGTACTCAATCTAATGGTTAGAAGTCATCCAAACAAATCCAAGCAACATAAATCCAAGTAGAGAAGCTAAATTCATCCTTAAAGGCTTTCCAGATTAATCCGTGTCGAGGGATAATATTAGAACGCTTCATCTCCTTTGGCCATCAAGAATAAATTAGGATTTAACTCCAATTAGCGTCGGTTGAGATTCGAACCTGGGTATGGGGGTTCCACCTAGGCTTTTACCAACTCGAGCACATGCGGTGGTTGTAGAGAATTATTTTATGATTACTTTCCGTGAACCAAAACTAAGTCGAGTTGATGACTTGATGATGTAGAGGATTATGCCACATGTCAACCTAATACACAATGTGTTAAAGAGAGTCCGAGCCAGCCGGTCTAAGCTTCTCACCGGAGTTAGGACCATCTATGTAATTTTTCAGAATGACAGTAGTCAAGCTAGAAATAATTACCCTTTTTAATTAGCGTGGTTGAGCTCCTAGAATGATCCTGAGAAGAAGAGAGCTTTCCCTTATTTTCAATGTGGGATACATGACCGCCCTTACCAAAGTATTTCATCCAAGTTGGGGCATCCATCCAAACTTTTGTTAAAGTCTCTTTGCCTTGCCTTGGTATGTTAATTATATAATTAGGCCTACAATCACCAAGTAGTGTGTGCGTTTTAAACATCTTAAATCTGGTACTAGCAAGTGTATTTAAACTATTATGGATGCGTTTATGTAGTCCTTTAGCAGATTGAATATTTGATTACACCATGATCAAATTTCTATTATATTTGGCGATCGGGTAGATGTACAAAACCCTGCACATTTGCCACTATATGGCACAAGAGTTTACGTTTTATATTCTTATTGCAGAGAAAAACAGAAGATTTTGTTCAATTCTATGAAGTGCCGAGGTATGTATAAATTTTGTTAACTCAAAAAAAAATTTGGATAAAAATAAAAATTGGATCGTATTAGAGTAGCAGGAGGCAAA
Source organism: Fragaria vesca subsp. vesca (assembly GCF_000184155.1). Taxonomy (NCBI): domain Eukaryota; kingdom Viridiplantae; phylum Streptophyta; class Magnoliopsida; order Rosales; family Rosaceae; genus Fragaria; species Fragaria vesca. Next base: position 36,284,633 of record NC_020496.1, on the reverse strand, counting down.
AGGTTACATGTTACTTCAAAAACAAGATCAGACTATAGAAATGACCAAAAGGAAGACTGAGTAGCTAATGGAGAAATTACTCAAATTAGTAAACGTTAGGTTGTATAGGAGAGAAGGGGGAAAAAAATGATAGTAGTACAAAAAGGAAATGGTCGGGAATCAGATGAAACAAACGGGATATGATTTTTCGAACAACAAAAGGGAAATGGTTGGCAATCAGATGAATACAAAGAATGAATTTTTTGTTCGTATGAGCAAAAATTAGAGTTGTTTTCCAGATCAATTGAAAAGATATGGTTATAGTTTTTATGTACCAAAAAAAACATATATATAGTTTCTATAGTTTGAAGAGGGTAGCAGATGCACATCATCCCGAAACCCCAGGGAAACCTGGTTTCAGGGAAATAACTATTAGATTCGGTCATACCCCAGTAAGCATACAAGGTGTGCTTTCCACTTTTTGTTCGAGTCTTTGGAAGCATATCTCATGTATTTGACTTGATGACACGGCAACACTGTCTTCTATACCATTGAGGGGATGTCTAATCAGTACGACAGTACATAGAGCACTACATTTTTTTTTTTTTTTGTGAAAATGACATAGATTCAATCCAATACATTTCTCACCTAATCCTCTTCTTAGACGTATGACATGGCCATTTGAGGCGTGAAATTCGTTGCATCGCTTATGCATGAAACATTTTTTGTGTAACATTATATGGTCATAAAGATTCTTACCTCATGAGGCATAAGATAGCCTAACTACCAGGCGCTATGCGGCGGGTAGATGTGCCAAGCGGCACCTAGTTGGTAGTCTAACTACCCATCGCTTGATGCCTAGGTGCTGCCTTTTGGTCACTGATCATTGAAGTACATAAGTTGAGCACCTCAGCAAAAACCAATTCGCATACATCTAATTGATATGGCAAAAAGGATTCATGTTAATCCTTCAAGGCATGGTAAAATCTTTAAAATGTTCAGGTCTGTTTAGTCATTGTGATTGTGAGCTAACTTCTAGGACGTGTCAAGCCTAACAAGATGGAGATTACTGAGTGTTCCAAGTGTCTAATAGAGTTGTGCATGAAAATCTACGCATTTGAAAAGGAAACTTATCGTTTAGTATCTTTTTTTTTTTTGGGTAAACGTAAAGGGACTAACATCATCTATCCATGAAAATTTATTGGCAACTTATCGTTTAGTATCATGATCCTTATGATTCTTTAAAAAGAAAATCATGGTCCTATGATTTCCCTGTGACATCATGGGCATCAGGACATGCCAGGAGTCATTTTCATATAGAACTTGTGCCCACTCTTTTTTCATAAGCCAAATCTGCTCCCTCAAATTAGTACCTCTCAACTCTCTACTTGCATACTTTTTTGTGTGTGTGTGTGTATTATTTACAAATCTAATTCCACTTTGGCCTAAACTTCTATATTCCAGCTTCGTACTGTTTTAAGTAAACGAGTCATCCTTCCATACAGGTCTAACACAATTTGACACTTGCATGAAGAATTGCTTATTAAGCAAGAAACTGATAGAACATCTTTCTTTTTTCCACCAAGTATTTATATAGAAGTTTAGTACTAAAGTAGATTGTACTTCTTTCGAATGTACGCTACTGATGCACATTTTCACAAAATTGCATTATACATTTGTTATGAGAATGAGACTTAAAATTCTATTCCCTTTTACTGTATGCTTCTGCTAGAAACATTCATAAAATAGCTCTAATAAGTATGACTGTATGACAGTATATATCATAGGTGGCCAACTTTTTCATTCTTGTACCTTTTCTAACAAACTTTTCTTCTGCTTCAGTTTAGGGAATGTTCTCGAGCGTTACCAAATACATACTGAGGAGGAAATAGCTGTTCCCAAGAATTCCAAGGTTCGTCAGAATTTTGGCCCTTACACAAGTTTGGCACAGCCATAATATTACATATAAACTCTTGTACTTACAATGCAAATAGTGGTCATTATTTCCTTACAACTGAAATGAAAGCAAGCTAGTTATGACAGGCAAAAAAGGAAAAAAAAAAGAAAAAAGTTGGCCGAAAGGCTTATGTTTATGAAGAAACTGGAGAATCCATGCTTGTTTATCATTGTTAGCTAGGGACTTCATACTGCACACAGAGACAGATATATAAGAAAATTGATAATGCCCAGATGGTCAACTGCAGCCAAATAGACAGCTATACGGATTCTGTAGTAAAGATTCTAGACTAATAAAATTATAACAAAAAAAGGAACTGAAATTTACACTCCCATTTTCCTTTTTTGGCAATTTAAATTTTGTCTTTAGTGACATGTGTTTTGTCTTTTTGTGAAAACTTTACCTAAAAAGGAAATTAAGGTGGGAGTGTAAATTTCACTCCCCTTTTAACTGACCATAAAATTTGTATCGAACAAGAGTATCCTAACAGACTAGAAAAATTGAGAAGCTTACCAAGTTTCAACTTTGCTATTGTTGAAGCTGACATACGGCTCCAAAAGAGAACCTAGAGTAGAGTGAAATTTCACTTTCAGCAAAACTGACAAACATAAATTGGTTAGCAGGGTGTAGCGAAGCTAAGGTGTTTCTAATGTTGCCTTGTTTATTTAATTTTTCTTTTTTCAATTTTCACCTTGTATAATATGAAAACACCGTTGGGTAGCCAGCCATATAACACATTCTGCCATATAGCTGATGAAGATGGCTGTTGGAGGTGCTAGCTAGCTGGGTTGTTATTAGCTAGTCACATTTCACTTCTTCACTATTTAGCTGGAGCTAGTGAACATCCCTTTGAACAAAAAAAGGCTAGTGGAGTTTGCTAATATTTCTGGAGTTGCTCTGTGAATTGAAAATATGCGTTTCAATGACCTATACCACCGCAGATTATGTTCATCATTTGTTAGTTCTTATTTCTGAATTTATTAATCTCTGCCTGCAGAAACAAAATTTGGAATTGACTGGTAATGGCACATGCGCTAAGAAATCCCTGAAAATGATTCAAAGGTAACTAAGGTTGTTATGAACAGGCTGTATTTAATTATACGTTTGGATGATCCATGTACATGATTGCACTGATTGGGATTTGGTTATTGTGTTTTGTGTTTTGCAGTGAACTAGAGGCACAGAACATTGAAAATCTGGATGTGACAGAGCTCACTCAACTTGAGAAGCAACTGGATGGAGCATTAAGACAAGCAAGATCAAGAAAGGTAAGTTCAGATTATTTATAATATAATACTGTTTTCGGTTTATGTCCTCAGGTCGTGATTTTTCAGTGTCAAATTTGGTTTCTTATTTCTTGCAGAAGTCGAAGTAATTAGAAAAAATATAAGCCACTAGTTACTCAATTATATAGATTCCCAGTGTTTTATTGTGATAAAGTAGTATGAGGTTTATGTCCTCAGGTCGTGATTTTTCAGTGTCAAATTTGGTTTCTTATTATGTCCTCTCAGATTATTTATAATATAATACTGTTTTCGGTTTATGTCCTCAGGTCGTGATTTTTCAGTGTCAAATTTGGTTTATTATTTCTTGCAGAAGTCGAAGTAATTAGAAAAAATATAAGTCACTAGTTACTCAATTATATAGATTCCCAGTGTTTTATTATGATAAAGTAGTATGAGGTTCACATCCAAAATCAATTGGCAATGTGTGAAATGGCCCAAACTCACGCCCCCGCACGTGTGGCAAATTTTTAAGCCTAACACGTGGACAACATTTGGGGTGACGTGGAGTTCGTGTGGCCATTGGGCTTCACACGTAGACGTGGGTAACCCGCTATGATACATGATAAAATAGTCTGAGATTCACATCCAAAACCAAGTAGCAATGGATAGAGTGACCCAAACCCTTATAAACCCACAAACAATCCCGATGTGGGATTTATATCTCAACACTATGCATAAAATCTACAAAGTATGTAAAGAACATAGTTCAAGTTTTAAAGCTGATCTGTTTTTATCTTTTTTGTTTTGTTTCGGTTCTCTCTCATCTGTACTTTGCTCTTCAAGACCAGAATAGTATATTATGAATTGTATTGTCCAGTGTGATATACTGGGTTTATCTAATGTGATTATTGTTTTCATAAATGGTGCAGTCGCATCTCATGATTGAAACCATATCAACTCTCATTGAGAAGGTATGGCCATCTCTCTGCCAGTTTTGTAACATCAAACTTCATATTATTAATCTTTATATGCAATTTCTTCCTTGCTAGCTGTCTACGTATGTATTCAAGTAAGATGGAAAGTGAGTTCGAAGAGTCTTCTCTTAAGTTAGATGCAGGCTCAATTTGGTTACACTGATGATGACTAGTAATAGTTCAGGTGAAAGTTGAAGGGATTGGTTCTATACATAGTCCGACAAGAAAGTGTGCAACATTTTGTTTGTTTGCAACTTTATCTTGTAACCTTCTTTGAGATCTGTTTTTTTTTTTTTAAATTCGATGGAGACAAAGTTCTTTGGCAGTAGCTTTAACGAGCCTGTCTGTTTTAGAGAGTCATTTTTATTGTTTGCTGTGCAGTAGGAGTTTCTTAAGTAAACAGAAATGGTAAGGATCCATATCAGAAGGGGAATGAAAATCACTAGTGTTTATAAGGCCCAACACCAGGATGACACATCTTAGTGTACTGCTTGGCCATAGGCACTCATCTCACAACCAATTTTGTCAATTCCTGCATAATGGGGAGTTTATTTACTTTGTTTGTGTGTGTGTGTGTGTTGGGGGGTTGAACTCGGTATGGCTGAGGTTTTGTTTTCAATGAGATGTTCTTGTGCCTTAACTACTATGAAAAATTGTATGAACTATGGAATGAGTGATGTATAGGAAATACGAAACGATGGCCACTGCAGCTATATGCAGAAGTATAGTATCACTACATAAATATATACAAGTTAGTCTAACTTGTTTTGCTGGTGGCTGTAATGCAAGAACAGGGAAAGAAGCTGGGAGAAGAGAAGGAACTCATGGAAAAGCAGGTAATTCAAATTGCTAATTACTCCTACTGGAACACAAATTTAAAATTTTATTGCATATATATGCTGCTAGCTAGCACAAATGTAGCGAATTAAGAAACTGGAACACAACTAAATTAACTCACGAATGTCTATGCTTTAAGTACCGGTGTACTGAGAATTGAGAGCTTATGAGTTTTGTTTTGTCGTATTATTAATCTTCTCTAAACGCACCGTTTTGCGGGCCTTTAGATTGCAGCACTGATGGCTGAGCAGGCGAACCAGCAGGAAGAGGCAGCTATTGCTGCTGCTAATGACAATGGTGATGAAGATGAGGATATGGAAGGAGAAGCAGATGAGCAGAGCAGTCGTGGCAACAGCAAACATCCAGTGCTTAATTTGTTTTAGAATTCCTATTTACTATTTGCTTGTGTTTTGTTTGTCCATACGTGTGTATTTTAGCTCGGTCATATGCATGATGAATGCGACGTGGCAGAAGCAGATACTGTCCACCGCAACTCCTAATGACACTGGTAGTAGTAGTAGTCTCGAGAGGCTAGGGACAAACCCGCACCGTATCAGCCTCAATTCAGTCAATTGTGTTTTGTGTCTGGGAGAGAATGGTTGTATGTATAATGTGAAATGTGATTGTAGCCATCAACCTCTGCGCTCTAGGGGTTTCTCTCTAGCGCAGTGCTTGCAGTGTTTAGCGAGTAAAACGTACAATAAAAAAAATGTTTGATGCTTTTAATTTACATGGATAATTGTAGGATGTATGCTTCTTCTTCTTCTTCTTTTATTTTTTTTTTTTTTTTTTTTTTTTCGTATTTCATTGTAGGATGTATGCTTGATGATTCAAAGGCCCGAAGGAATCCAAAATTACACAGAATAAAGTAAAATCTACGTATTCCCTGAACTACCAAACGAGAAAGGAAAAAATAGAAAGGGAATCGTTCTGCAATGAGGTTAAAATTGCAGTGCAAAGTGGAAAACAACCTCAACGCATGATCAATGATGCTTTATGCTTGTTGTTATGGACCTCTTATGTAAAAGATTGAAAAAGTATGAAACAAAATTTGTGATTGGCTATGGAATTTGCCATAGATATCTGTCATAGTATCATTCATTGTGCTTTTGATTCTCTATGGCCATTAGTTTTTGTGCTCTGTAATTATAAGTGTAATCACTGCAGTTTTAATCAACAAGACTCCATAAATTTCATTTCAAAGTTTACATATATAGTAAAAGACTCCAGATGCAATCTCCAACTGAGACCGAAGCAGCGGGCAGTGGAATCAGATGCCTGAAGTAGCTAGTCGCCGCCGCCAGTGTAGATGTGAACACCAATAGCTATGAGAAAGATGGTGATGAGTCCAAAGTAAATGATGGTGTGCACCAAAATGGAAACCCCGCTAGTCTGCATGTTGTTGAACTCCACCACTCGGCTCTTCCCGGGCAGCTGAAACAGCAACCCTGGAGTTAACAGTACGAAGAGCGCCACCGCTATCAACACCGGACCCCAATCTGCCATTTCCCCTACCACTCTAAGGAAGTGTACCAGTCACTAGAACTGGTTATAGCACTGGAAGTATAGAAATGAAAGATGAACAAGAAAGAAGCACAATAAAAAGAGTAGGGTTAGTCAAGCTAGAGAAAAAGGACAAAAGAGTATGCACACTCCACGACGGAGCTAAAAGTTAGAACTTAGAAATCTTCAGACGGCCGTGATACCATGGATCACAACGCTACTCTGATAGATACAACAATCCCTATTGGCCGGCATCTCTGTTCTCTTTTCTGTTCGGATTTTTGGACGGCTCTTGTATCAACTAGGAGTCTAGGACCTTGTTTCAGGGCCAATCAACTAGCGCAGGGTCCAATCCTTTGTCTTAGCTTGGCCCAAACCTGATCAATCCGGGTTGACCTTAGTCAATTCCAATAGCAAACATGTTTCTGCATTATTCAAAGAAGTAACAGTTCATGTAATATGATCTTTACCCTACATCCTTGGTGTAATGCCCTTTATTTCCTGTAGAAAGGCAAACTAAACAAGGTAAGCATTCCAAACATGCATATACTAACCACTACTTTACAGTTCATCTGTTGCCACATTTTTTCACGGATCTTTCTGGAAAGAAAAACTCCACCTTTCATCAATCTCTAAAGCAAGAAAAGCACCCTTCTAACAAACACTTATTGGAAGCTTATGAAAGCAAACACCTTTGATTGTTTGTTTTCATCCCATAAAGCAAACCCACCACCTTCTCCTAATACCTTTCCTCTGTTTTAATCCCAAGGTCTTCTTTCTCATTAAGTTTGGCATCCCTGTCTCTTCTTCACTAAGCAACTAAGCTTCATTCTTCTACATAATACTAGACATCATACCAGTTTATCTATCCATTTCACAAGTTTCCATACCTCCATTTTGTAAGCAGAGTGAGAGCAGAGAGAAAGATGAGTGCTGATTGGGGGCCGGTCGTTGTTGCAGTGGTCTTGTTCATTCTCTTGTCACCGGGGCTGCTATTCCAATTACCAGCAAGGACGAGGGTGATGGAGTTCGGAAACATGATGACAAGCGGGATTGCTATCCTGGTTCATGCCATCATATACTTCTGCATACTGACTATCTTGATCATTGCAATTGGTATTCATGTACATATCAACTAAGTCTCATTCTAATTTATTGTAAAGTTTTCTTCCAATTGAACTTCTTGTGTGTTTTGCCTTCCTTTTTATGTTTTACTGCTACCCATTGGTTTAGTTTACTTCAACTTGACACTGACACATTGTGAAGAAGCATCTTAATGAAATGAAACTAGTTATGCCTTGCATCTTTCCAGGCTCTATATCACAAGGTTGTTCCCTATTATTCTCCCAGACTGGTTTATCTTATTAAGTCCACTTAGTTTAAGTTGTTTACTATCATATACAAACAAGACCATATCAAAGATTTGAAAGTAGTAATTCTAAGTTCATGGACATTACCTTACCATTTTAAATCGAATCAAAGATTCTAGATTACCTAAGCCCCGTGCCTTACCATTTTAAATCGAAGCTTGCCCATCCAAGCATCTGTTTAAATAATAGAGGGAACTATCTATACACATATCTGTTTCCTAATATAAGAATGAATAATTGATAGAATGGAATGGATGATATGTTATTGATACTGAATCGTATACATATACAGAGACTTCTAGTTATCTGTTTAGCCAATTGGTACTGAATCGTATACATATACTGAGACTTCTACAAGTCAGGAATCAACTACAATCAAGGATATCTATTTACAAAAGGAAAACTGATGTACAGCTAACATATGCAGATCTTCTATTCTAAATAGGGAAGATATGGAAGATTGATTTCCTAACACCTAGCTAACCCAAGGGGAACAAAGTATGAAGTATAAAGTCTGAACACACACTTCACACTTCACAAACAAATCCAACACTGGAATTTGGTATATGAACAACCAAAGATTTTCATCCGTTCTTCACCACCTATCTTAAACAATAACTAAGAAATGATTCCCAGATCATTGACCACTTGAAAGAGAATGTCAATACATACCTCCAGTAAACCGACTTCTAATTCAAAAATTTAGACCACTCCTCAAATATAATATCTGTGATAGATGTGGACAGTAGACTTGTGGACACATTCATTATAGGTTATCTAGTTCCGACTCAATGCGGCAAAAGTGGTTTCAATTTGAAGCTTTTAAAAATTTAAACAGGTCTTCAAGTGTGAGTCCTGAAGCACCAGCTCTCCCTACCTCTTTGGCTCTATAATCTTTTTTGGTTCCATTATTTCAGTAAAGGAGGTTCAGCTTAGTATTAGATTTCAAGTTAACAGACTCTAGTCTCCTATTGGATTACATTGCACCAGAGAAACTGATCAAAGAAAAAGGGTTCTCAAATCCCAGATCATATGAAAACAATAAACATTATGCACAATAACTCAAAGCCAGAGCTGCATCAATCTTCAAATCTAGAAACAAAAGATCTGTGCTTTTATACGTACTTCATTTCAAAACTAACAATAAGAGTTACAACTTACAACAACAAAAGCTCAGACAAGGCTAAAGAGACACACAGATCCAAAAGCTGGGCGAGAGTACCGGATCATCATCAGCCGGTGTAGATGTGGACGTGTACGGCCAAGATGAGAATGGCATAGAGCGCGAAAAAGATGAGTGTGTGTACAGCTATGGCTTTGCCGTTGGTCTTCATGCTCCCAAACTCCACCTGCTTGCCGTTTCCCGGCAACGAGAAGAGTAGTCCCGGTTGCAGCAGGATAAACAGCACAACCCCAATCAGCACTGGGCCCCAGTCCGCCATTTCCTTCAAGTCTAAAGCTTCAAATCAAAACAGGGTCGGAATGAGATCCAAAGATGGTAGCTTTTAGTGACCAAATGAAGATGAGGACGCAAGTGAAAGGCTTTAGTTTAGTTTAGTGTGTTTATCAGGATGTGTGTAACTGACTCACTTGGGATTCTGAATTGTAAGTGAACAAGGTGGAACGGTGTACGTGGAAGCTAGTGAAGGGTTTTGGTTGTCTGCTTTGCGTTACAGAACATAAACCATGCAATTGGGTCAAGAATAAAGTATAACTAGAAGCACCCCACTGAGTTCAAAGCTTCCTTTTTTTCTTTTTTATTCTTTTCTGGTTTGACTAATCTTGGATTAAAATCATGAAATGATTGAAAATGCCAAAGAAAGTTGAATAGGGTCAAGTTGTTGCCAGCCCTTAATTTGTGAAAAGGAGAGTGATGAAGCATATAACAGCCAACTCTTGAATGCTAATGGAGCTGCTAGTGATTGTAATCAACTTAATAATGCATTTTCTTGTGTATAAGAGTCATGGTGATGATGAGTTATGGCCTTGAAAACAATAGAAAATGATGCTCTCCCCTTATCCAACAATCCAACAAAGCTAGTGTCAAGAGATTAAGATTTAAAAAAAAGGGGGTAAAGTGGAGTGGATGGCTGAAAATTCAGGTTGCTTTATTACGGGATTCCTATTCCCTCTTTTAAGGGCTTAACTACAAGTTCTGGCATCCAAAGCCCTTTTTTATATGCTCTTTGTCTGTTATTCTTATTCTTCCGCTGAGCTTGAGTCATACAAAGTAAGGAGCTAGCTGATCAAACTGAGAAGAGTTCATCAAGGATGAAAGACTATGCTGCTCTACTGATAGCTTCAGCGCTGTTTGCATTTTTGTCACCAGGATTGGTGTTTCAAATGCCGGGGAAGGAGCGTCCCTTCGCTTTCATGAACATGAAGACGAGCGTTGCCTCCATGTTCTTGCATACTGTAATCTATGGTTTGCTCATGATTCTATTGCTTGTTGTTCTTGACATTCACATCTATGCTTAGGAAACACATCGGTTATCCAAGGAACAAGCTTTAGGTGCTTTAAAGGTTAGACTGATTTAGCTTTCTGTGTTACTCTTATTATTCATTTACTAGTTATGCAGTGGTACGGTGCTTCACCTATCTATGTATTCTACACCTTCATAAATTCTGCTATGTGTAAATGATGAAGAGTTATGTTGTGTATTAATCTATCTGCTTATAAAGTTATGAACCGTTTTGTTTTGGCTAGCAACTTGAATTGCTATAGGGGCACAAGGGTATCTAAAACTCAAGTATTTAGTTTGGAAACAAGAACATGGACAAAAGGGAGGGTCTAATGAAGGTTGGTGCTTTTTCTACTACTGTATCAGTTAGGAGCTGAAACGATTTCTGGCACAAACTGCTATATTCTACTGTTTAACACTTTAACCATTCATGTTAAAATCACACTACTACCTGTGCTGCTACTGATTAACCATACATGCACAAAAATGGATTCACTTTCTGGTAGATGCATGGTAAGTTAGTAACTACTACACATACTAATTGCTTATGTTATACATGTTGCAATAAAGATGATTTTTTTGTCATTCCATCCAACCTTAGATCTACTAGGAATAAAAACTATTTGCAAGATGAATTCATCTCTCCAGGTCCCGCAGAGTTAAATATAGCAGCGGACAATCTGAAGTTCTGAACTTAGAGAAATCTAAAATCTTTACCTTGACATCTGAATATGATGTTAGAATCAATATTCCTAATCCATGAACAATCTATAACTCAGAAAAAGGGGGAAATGCAGTTATTAGCAGGTAAAAATCATTGAGAAACAACATAAAGTACATGACACATCAACCTGATATGTTGCGTAAATGAGACAATCAAATCCTGAGTTCATAAGTTGGTACTGGACACATTTGAGTGGTTTAAGAACCAACATACATATGGACTCCAATAGCCAACAAGAAGATACAGATGAGAGTAAAGTAGATGATGGAATGAACCAGAATTGACACTCCACTAGTCTGAAAATTGCCAAACTCGACAAACCGGCTTTTCCCAGGTATCTGAATCAGCAACCCTGGAGTCAGAAGTATGAACAGCACCACTGCTATGAAAACTGGCCCCCAATCCGACATATCTGATCCTTGCCTTCCTGCACTACTTCTCTCTCAAACTTCAAATGTGGAACAGATTTGTGATCTGATCTGCTAATGAGTTCTAAAATAGCCAATGAGGAAGATAAGGATTGGTTGGTATGGACAAAGAAAGATGAAAGGTAATGCACTAATAATTAGAAAGTTGGGTACTAATTGCCTTTGGGGAGGAAGAGACAAGGGATTGATGACTAGAAAAGGTGAAGGTTACAGAATCAAGCTATTCTATTCACATGCATCTTGAGGAAGCTTCTCACTAAACAATGGCTTGGCTATTCACATTGGATAGTGAAAAAGAAACACCCTTTTGTAAATTGTGATTCATGGTATGTTTCCTTCCACAACTAGCCAAGGCATTGTAGATAGAAGAAGTCTCTGTTCTTTGATAGACCAACCAAAAACCATCCAACACTAGAAAGCTCTTTCTTCCCCATCTCCATCCGTCTCTTTTTCAAACATGTATAAAATGCTTGTGGAGCCATTTGTTCATGGGACATCAAAGGAAAGATACTTTTCAATTGCTTGAGAGCCCAACAAAGCATAAAAAGCCCAACATAGATCAAGTTCATTCCTTGTTTACAAGCCTAACAGAATTAAGCATAAAAGCCCAAGAAACCACAGTACATAATTACATACATATTCACAGCCTATAAAAATGAAACGTCGACAGCAGGGTTCGAACCTGCGCGGGCGAAGCCCAACAGATTTCAAGTCTGTCTCCTTAACCACTCGGACATATCGACTTTGATGAGACTGGTGTACAGAAAACTGATAATATTCATTGATAATTATATAATGGATACGTCTCGTCCTTCAACAGTTCAATGTGATCGGGATGCTCTCTCCATCATTTGGTTTCTGTATGAGAATGACAACATGATATAATATTAATGTACACAGCAAAGCAGAATATGAATTTGCAGACGAAAGAAATGGGTGGGGTGACCTGAACCACTTGACACTTGGTATCATAATTGAGTAGAGGGACATCTACGATCCCTGTCTTTCTTTCCTGGGCCATTTTCCAGTTTTTAAACAAGGTAAAGGCCACCGACCTCATGTTCCTCATGGTTTTTATATGCACTTAATGCTAAGACGACAAACCTAATACTTTCAGTTCTATCATGAACCCGATTACTATAGCGTTCTATTATTCCCTCACCAATGTATGATTCTATTAAGATGCCAAATCCCAAGTTGTGATACACTGATACCATTAGTTTTGTTTTTTTGTTTTTTCGAAATGACCATTAGCTAAATGATAGGGGTGACAAAATTTCTGGGAAGCAAAATTAGTGGCACCCTTCCAAAGATTAAGTGATTGAGACGCATAGCCAAAAGCCAATCAATCAACCGGATTTGAATCCTCCCCACTTGTTTCATTAGATTTTTATCACCCACTTGATTTTTTCTAATTATTTGTTCAAAATTTAGGATCAGAACAAACATCAAAAATATCGAAATATTTAGTCGTTATATTATCCACAATTTAGCAGCAAATTATAACCTTATTATATATAAGAAGCTGCAATATTCTTTTTTTTTTCTCTTGAAAATCAACTATGATCTTTATGGAAACAGTAACGACGATGGTCACTGCAGATGTCTCTTGGTAGTTCAACGTGTATAGACTCACAGTCCCATGTTCTGTAATATCGAAAACACCAAATGCGGCTTTATTTTCAAAGATTTTTATATAAACCTGTCACTGGTTCAGGATTGGTGACCCAATCCAGCACATCTGTGACATCACCATCATCACCAGCCTGCCTTGCCTTGCTCACCATTACAATTACCAGTCCATATCTTCTGCTTCATTATACACAAACCAACAAAAACAAACAAAAAGATCAAACCTTTTATCAGAACAAACCCAAATTCCAAAAACACAAACAGAGTTAACCCAACAGAGAGTTTTGCTTCAATGGAGAAGTTGAAGTCGTTTTTCAGCAACAGATGGCTGGTTTTTGTGGCGGCAATGTGGATGCAATCCTGGGCTGGAATTGGGTACTTGTTTGGGAGCATATCACCAGTGATCAAGAGCTCCTTGAACTATAATCAGAGGCAGATTGCAAGGCTTGGTGTGGCTAAGGACCTTGGGGACAGTGTTGGGTTTTTGGCTGGGACTTTGTGTGAGGTTTTGCCTTTGTGGGCTGCTTTGCTTATTGGTGCTTTGAAGAACTTTGTAGGGTATGGCTGGGTTTGGCTTATTGTCACTGGTAGAGCTCCTCCTTTGCCTCTCTGGGCTGTGAGTATTCTAAAGTCTTTTACTTTACTTGTTTTCTAACTTCAAGCAATTGTTTTTTATTTCGTTTAGTATTAATTTGATCTTGTTGATTGGATAGTGGAGTAGTTTGATCGTGTTTCTTTGATAGTAGAGTAGTTGATACTGGTGGATCAAGCCTTTTTGTTTGATTGTATGGATAGTTTGTGAGGATATCAATATGGTTTGAGTTGATGAAACAGTGAGTTTAATGCTAGTTTGGGTTTAGAATAAAGGGAGAACCTTGGATCCTGGAGAGAATATGTTGGTTTGGTTTGGAAAGCAGGGACCAGCTGTCAGCATTTCTGCAATTCTCTTCTACTTTACATAAGATCCTAACACATTTGAAATGAAATTTGGATACCTGAATATGTATTCTTCTATTATGTTTCTCTGAACTTTTGATTTTTACTCACTACCAAGTTATAGATTTACTTGTGGCACTGATGTTATGAAAATGAAATGTCTATGGGAGACCAGATTTGGTCATTTCAGCCGGAGCTCGCTAATTCTCTGTAGATTTCTTTCTAAAGATCCTCTGTATCAGTCAACCTTACCCATGAGAGCTTATGATAGCAAATACTGATCATGAAGATTACAAACAGTATCTAACCGTTTAAACAAAGCGATAGGAGGCAATGCAAAGTGGTGCCCATGTGTTCTTTTAGGAGATATGAAATTCATTTACTTATACTTATTGCCATCTTGCTTGGTTTAATTTTTCTGATTACAACTTGCAGATGTGCATTCTTATATTTGTGGGAACAAATGGTGAAACCTACTTCAATACAGCTGCTCTTGTTTCTTGTGTACAAAACTTCCCAAAGAGTCGTGGTCCTGTGGTTGGAATTCTCAAGGGCTTTGCTGGGTTGGGTGGCGCAATTATGACTCAGATATATGCAGTAATCCATTCCCCAGATCATGCATCTCTGATTTTCATGGTTGCTGTTGGTCCAGCAATGGTCATCATCGCGTTAATGTTTATTGTCAGACCAGTTGGAGGTCACAAACAAGTCCGGCCAACTGATGACATGAGCTTCACATTTATCTACAGTGTGTGCTTACTGTTAGCTGCTTACTTAATGGGGGTCATGCTAGTTGAAGATCTAGTTGATTTGAACCACTCTGTGATCATCATTTTTACAGTGGTTTTGTTTTTCCTCCTCTTGGTTCCCTTTGTGATTCCTATTTCATTGAGTTTCTTCTACCCAGAACCAAGAATTTCAGAAGAGGAGTCACTCCTGTCTGCTACGCAGAAACAAGAAGCAGGCAAATCTGAAGCAGATGCTAATGAGGTGATTTTCAGTGAGGTGGAAGATGAGAAGCCTAAAGACGTAGACTTGCTTCCAGCACTGGAAAGGCAAAAACGAATTGCCCAATTGCAAACAAAACTATTCCAAGCAGCTGCAGAAGGAGCAGTCAGGGTGAAGAGGAGGAGGGGTCCACGTAGAGGGGAAGACTTCACCTTGACACAAGCTTTGATCAAAGCAGACTTCTGGCTTATTTTTTTCTCCCTTCTCTTGGGTTCTGGATCTGGTTTGACAGTGATTGATAACCTTGGTCAGATGAGCCAGTCTCTAGGATATGATAACACGCATATATTTGTGTCCATGATCAGCATTTGGAACTTTCTTGGTCGTGTCGGCGGTGGTTATTTCTCTGAGATTGTTGTGAGGTATACGATGATTACATTCACATCTGGATTTTAAATATATTTTACTTCAAATTCATTTATGTGACTTCTGAAATGAGCTATGTTTCATCATGTATGTTCAACAGGGATTATGCTTATCCGAGACCAGTAGCAATGGCTGTGGCACAACTCATAATGGCAGTTGGGCACCTTTTCATTGCTTTTGGATGGCCTGGGGCAATGCACATTGCTACCATCTTGATTGGGCTAGGATATGGGGCTCATTGGGCAATTGTACCGGCAGCTGCCTCTGAATTGTTTGGCTTGAAAAAGTTTGGTGCTTTATACAATTTCCTCACACTAGCGAATCCTGCTGGTAGTTTAGTCTTCTCTGGTCTGATTGCTAGCAGTATATATGACCGTGAAGCAGAGAAGCAGGCTCATCAGCCTCATCCCATGCATCAGATTCCAGGATCAATTTTCCAAGGAATACTTGGACAGGATGCACCAAAGTGTCATGGTGTGGTATGCTTCTTCTTAACTTCGGTAATTATGTCCGTCTTCTGCGTTATTGCATTTCTTTTGAGCATGATTCTGGTACATCGGACTAGGATTGTATATACCAATCTGTATGGAAAGTCCCGTTCATCTGGGCTTTCATAATTGGATGAGCTCATGCAGAAATTCTTCAATTGTCAATGGCACCTTCAAACTGGAGTTTGTTGTCCAAGATGTTTGTATACTAAGATTTTTTGTGTGGCTCATCAATATATATCAAGCGTGATGAAGGTTAACACTCTCCAGAACTACCGAGGGGCAAAAATGGACACCAAATTTTTTCATTCCCTTGGGGTCTAAGTCAATGCGGCTTGTAGTTGTGTACGATTATCATTGAAGTGTTATAATGTTTAAGTGGAAAACAGAATGTAAGATTTTTACTGTATTGAATTTGGAGATCTGATTGTCTTTGAAATCATTGTATTTCATAGTCATTGTGTCCACAGTTCTGCATGAATGAATAGAAAAGAAATAAGCCTCCTGTGTTTTTTGCCTGAAACTCATCTTTAGTTCTTCAGGTAGTTACTGTTTTATCTTTCCTGGTAAGTGAAAATTTTTGGAGCCAGAGTTTGGTGAAGTTATTAGTTTTTTGTTCTGTATGAAGAACGTGATAGTGAATATGATCAAGACATTTTTGTGGGAGATGAATTTATATGATCCACCATCACAGTATTAACCATGTGCTTTTTTGCCAGTAATTACATTATTCCCAGATGGATCGATCTTAGCTAGCTATCACCGTGATCATTATTGAAGGCGGCGCAGTCTTTCCTTATCTCTCCTTGGTTACCGGTCTTCACACCAACCCTGCCAAGCTTCCTCATTGCAGCGATGAAGGCTCCATTGAAGTTACCTGGGTTCTTAGCAAAATCAATGACAGTAGGCTTAGAAGCAGAGTCAGAGAACAGAACCTCATCTGAAGTCAACAAACCCTTCCCTGCAAGCAAGTTCTGGTAATATGCGTTGTCAAATGTGTCTGGAGTTTGAGGGTCTAGGTGGACTAGGTTGTCAACATCTCGCGGGCAGCCTGACATCAGCTGCTTCGCGTAGCCGGGATCCAATGAAGGATCAACGGCAGAGGCATTTGAAAACGAGTACAAACGGTTTGCAAAACGGCTGCAGTGCGAAAGGCCTAGTGTATGTGCTCCAGACAGGGCAATAACATCAGTTTGGGAAAGGTTATGCTTGGCAAACATGGTGTTGAGTTGCTTCAGATTAAAAAACGGTTCAGGCAAATTTCCAGGGACCCGAGAGGCCTTCGAGACCAGTCCATCTCGACGCCCCAATTCTACGTTAAATGCAGGGCCTCCGGCCTGAAGAAAACTATGATTAGTACTGTTTTTAAGTAAGCTTTCACTCTAAGGAAACTGATGAGCTAAGACTTACTAGGACTACAACATCACGGGCAGCAAGTGCCAAGATGTCAGCACAAGAGACAACACCGGGGCATTGTGCTTCGACTGCTTGCTTAGCCTTGACTACGGTGTCAAAACCATCTCCAGCCAAAGAAAGATTATCCGAGTAATCTTTCTCTGCATCCCCATTTGGTGAATGAATCATTATCGAGGCGTCGCATCCCTGCAACCATTAAATGTGTAAAATGAGCACATCGTGCATTGTCAAAGGTAAGAAACTTGATGGAATGCTACTACATTCGAACACAGCCAGCTAAGTTTCCTACCTCAATAAAGCAATCATGGAAAAACAGCCGCAGAGTACCCGGAATCGTTATAGGGGTTTGGCTGAGTTTCGTAGAGACTGCCTGCTTCACTATGGCCTGAACATTTGGACAACTAGAGCGATAGAAGTTTTCTACTAAACGTGCTTCCGATCTCCTCCCCTGCATACCAATCATCATCAAATACAAACCCAAAAGCACCAACAAGCCTCTCCATACCTCCATTGTGCTATATCCTTTTATTCTCTCTCACTCTCTTTCTCTCTGCCCGTGGTGACACTGACACAGTGTTGCTAATATATACAAGGGAATTGATCAAGACAATGGCGGTGGTGACTCCTCAAACTTACCATATCTGTTAAAAGATTGATGTAGTCATGCATTCATTCTTGGCCTATAGAGCTGTTGTTATAGGGTGTTGGGTGGTCACTGTCTTGCAGAGTTAAAGAGTTAGAGCCATGTGTACGTGTATATATGTATGCAAAAAGACTCGTTCTATAACAATTTTAGGTGTCATTACATGAATTATTATAGCTCGCTCTTTGTCTTATAGTGATTCTTACATGCATCTTTCTGATAAATAGGAACGCTTAGCCATCCCTATATACATATACAGCTCATGGTTAGTCATTCCTTGCTTGTTTGACAATTGACATGAAAACGACCAAGTAACAAATCCCCTTTATCAGTTAATCCCATCTTCAAACGCAAAGCACAAATCATAGTGTTCAAATTGGAAATTCTAGTGGCGTGTGGGGAAGAAGCATTACTGTGTTAAACAAACTTCTAGTAATTACATCCAGTTCTTGTAGATTCTTCCTCCAACTAAATACCATTAATTGTTCTAATAATGCTTTATATGTGAAGTCAATGGAGGGCTGTATCACTTTGTATGATATACATAATACATAATACTGTACGTCTACCGTTACGTACCATTACTAAACCTGTTTACAAACCCTACTTGCTTTCTACAGTGATCGACTCATCATCATTCAATAAGATCAAAGAAATCAATCCCATTCTCGTTTCTGGGTTAGCATAAACTGTGCAAGTAGAGTCATGCATACATTCTTGGTCTAAAGCAGAGTCCGAGACTTTAATCAGTGTCTTAGTAGGTTGTAACCACATCCTAAACCTATAGCACTGTTGTTGTAGGGTGTTGGGTGGTCACCTTCTTGTAGAGTAAAGAATTACAGCCATCTGTGTACGTGTATATCCCGGTTACATCTATGCAATTTTAGCAATTTTACAACCCTTATTATATCTTGCTCTTAGTCTTATTGTTAGTCATTGCTTGCTGGTTTGACAATTGACATGAAAACGACCAATTAACAAATCCCCATCATTTTAGTTATAATAGCATATCTTCAAACGCAAAGCACAAATCCAAGGAGACTTTCATATGTATTGTTCAAATTTGAAATTTCTAATGCGTGTGTGCGGAGAAGCAATGCGTGTTAAACAAAAGGCTTTTTCTCATGTAGTAATTATATCCCGATTCGTGTGAATTATCAACAAATCGATATCAAATTACTGTCGAAACGATCAAAATTAGATAATTCACGTACAATTCAAAACGTAGTGATCAAACATTACGATTTTCCTTCCATTTATTTTACACAACATGGATGAATCAATCCCAGTTAACTATGTCTGGACAACATTATTGCTTCAAGAGGAAAATATCGATCATGAATTGAAGGCGGTGCAGTCCGTCCTAATCTCCCCTTCACTCCCAGT
>NC_020496.1:36264617-36265104 GCF_000184155.1 Fragaria vesca subsp. vesca | reverse complement strand
GTCAAACGTTCGTGGAGTTTNAGGGTCCATGTCGATGGCTATGCTGGGGTCCACGTCCTTAGGGCAAGCTGACATAAGCTGCTTGGCGTAGTCGGGATCCAACGACGGGGTCAACGGCGGAGGATGACGAGAATGAGTACAAGCGGTCGGCGAAGCGGTTGCAGTGAGAAAACCCTAGAGTGTGTGCTCCCGATAATGCAATGACGTCGGTTTGGGTGAGGCTGTGTTTCGAAAACATGGTGTTGAGTTGTTTAAGATCAAATGATGGTTCCGGCAAGTTTCCGGCTACCCTTGAGGCTTTGGAGACTAGTCCATCTCGACGTCCCAATTCGACGTTGAAGTCCGGACCTCCACCCTACACATGTAAACAATAATTTCACTTAATTAAATTAAGCATAGTTTGAAACATGCATTCGAAGAATGTCAATGCAAGTTAATCAATAATTAATGCAATTTAATCAATCAGTTTATTAGAAATGTACAAAAA
>NC_020496.1:36258683-36264597 GCF_000184155.1 Fragaria vesca subsp. vesca | reverse complement strand
AAATCGAAGAAATTATAAACGTTTATTTTGATTGGATAATAATGAAAAGGATGAAGGAATTGAGAGCTTTCAATCCGGTCTTGATAATTCACAACTCCATTCAGATGACTTGAAAATTGATGATGTAAATGTACCTTGTATGAAAAGACATTTGAGAAAAATATGTTTTGAAAGGAAAAATAAAAGTTTAAATGTAGATAATTATTCAAGATTCCAAAGGTTTTGATAAAAAATAGAAAAAGAAAAAAAACGGAAGGTCTAATAAATACGACACGTGGAATTGGGGTTTAATTTTGAAAACCCATTTAAGTATTAGAAGGAGGCATAACGGTCACCCCTCAAAGCGACTCAAATTCTCTCTGCGAACCCTAATTGACTCTGATCGTTCCAGCTTTCTTGTTTGGAACTTCCGCACCAAAACTTTGGAGAAAGAGTCTGGATTTTCTACAGCCGATCCCAACGCCGAAGCGGTCGCTGGGTTTGCCAAAACGGTTGCCGGAGAGGTGCGGATTGTGTTGGTGGCTAGGAGTGGGCTCTCGTTCTCCACCAGGGTTTATAGGGCTGAGGAGGATGAGCGACAATTTGGTGCAGACGCTGGCGAAGTACGATCATGATCGGTGGTTCTACATTGGGAGCAACTCCGAGAGCTACATGCAGAATGTCAAGTACGGCTTCGACATGGCGTTCGGCGGCGGCGGATTCGCCATTAGCCATTCGCTGGCTAAGGTTTTGGCTAGGGTTTTCGACTCGTGCTTGATGAGGTATGGTGATTTGTATGGGAGTGATTCCCGCGTGTTTTCGTGCGTGGCGGAGCTCGGCGTTGGGTTGACTCATGAACCTGGGTTTCATCAGGTATAAGATTAATTTTGTGTCAAGTAATTAGCTGTCTGATAGTTTAATTAGAAATGTGGTTTTCCTTAATAGGCAGATTTTATTAATAAATTTGATTAGTACTTTTGGTTACTGGTTTTAAGTCATAGTTAGGATGCTTGATTCTGTTTGCTTGGTAAGGTTTTGTTTAATCTCATAATAAAAGAAGAAGTTTTAGGTTGGATTATCGGATGGCTATTGCGTTTAGAGATGTTTTTTTAGTGTGTTCAAGAAGTAAAGAATGGCTTTGGACTTTGTACAACTTGCCTTTTGAGGCGGGAAAAGGGAATAATTCAACTTGTTTCTTGGATAATTCAACTTGTTTCCTAAGCATAGATGTGAATGTTTGAACAATGAGAAACAAAATCATGAGCAAGGTAAAGAGGATGGCTTGGGCTTGACACAGAGGGCGAGAATCTGCTTCTTTGCTTGTTTGGACAGAAAATGAATTTGCAGTGTCGTGCGCGCCATGGCCTCCATTTTGGACATCTTCAACAGTCCAGGTGCCTTTTTCTCTTCTTTGGGTAGAGGTACGATTCAAGTCGTGAATCTGAAATATCCAATTGGGTTTTGGTTCTCAATTTGTTTGTTTTCTTTGTTTAGGTGCTCTGAAGCAACCAAATGGGAACAAACGACGAGGTAAATTTCATTCATGTCTTCTCTTGTTGGGATTTTTTTTGGTGGAGTGCAGAATTTGTTTGAATGTGATTTCAATTTGGTGTTGCGGTAAATGTGTATATGATTTTGGTTGGTTTTTTTGTGATTTCAATGGTGACTGCATTTCAATTTCAGTTTCTCATTGATAGTACCATTTTTAAGTGACCGATAAACTTAGTAGGATTCTTTGCTTTATATGTATGCATGTTTGATAAAATTTACTTTAAAATGCACACTGTATACTGTATCTGGGTATGCGTATCCATATCTCTTTTAAGGTAGTCATACGCTTCTCCTTCCATTATCTTGCTTCTAGATATGCCTGTAGTTTCCTTGGACAAGGAATGAAACAAATAACAAGAAATCTTAGAAGCTAAAGCATTAGAGTAGGTGGACAAGTCCAAAGTTGCCAGGGTGTTCTAAATCTCCCATGCAAGATTAAGTTTTCAGTTGTTTCTTATAGATAGTCTGTGATTATTTTGAGGCCTTGAAGGGAATTGTCCTCCATCGAATATGTGAGGTCACAGTGACATTGCTTGCTTCATCAGATGAGAACTCCGAAATATAGGCTTTGATCTTTGATAAGAATTCGCTTGCTTATGCCTTAAAGGTAGATGTCCAGGAAATCTTTGATCATTTGTTTGCTATATTTTTGATAGCTATATTGATGTTAGTTGATCTGTTTACTGATCTTGATTGATGTTAATCATGTTATTAATGCATGTGCGAAGGAGGAGGATCCGAGTATCTGAAGATATGATTGGTTCTGGTTTCAAGTTCAAGGTTCAAAACTGCTGGAGGTCAGGTTCTAAGTTCAAGGTTCGTTGTTTTATTGATTGATGAGTGTATAGTTGATTGTTACTATGGTTATTAAAGCTTACCCTAGAATGGTCAAACAAAACTCCGGTTCTTATGGTTGTGGAGTGGTGAATTTGATAGCTTTGAGAGTGTATTGTTAGTGTGTCTGTTTCTAAAAGATGTTCATGTTATGTCCCTGATTATTTGTTAGAAATCAAATGGGCTGTAACTGCAAATAGGTTTTTTCTGTTTCAACAACATTCTCTTTGTTTCAACAACATTCTCTTTGTCAAACAGGTCTTGAGGAGCTTCATCATAGGCATTGATAAGTTGTGGATCGCACTGTATTGGTAATGTTGCTTCTTTGCAGGTTCATCTATTTTGGTAACTTTGTGTAAGTTTCACACTTTCAAACAGGACTATAAGTTATTTCATGTCCAAGTGAAGTTATTCTGTTATTTTCTCATTGTGCTTTGAGGGTTCAAAAAGTTTGTGTAAAAATCATCATTTTTATGTTGGAAAAACAGAAAGCCAATCTCCTTAATAAGAAAGATTGAATTCTAAACTTGATTGAACTAGCTTGATCACATGAAAAGAAAAAAGCTTCTCATAGAAATTTGATGCTGGGTGCGTGCATATCCATACAACTCAACTATTTTCATTTTATGCCCAAAAGAGGAAATCGGATGATAAAGTTGGAGTTATGATAACCACAGTGGTCGTCATCTTCTGTTGCTTTTGGTTTGCTTGCAGCACCTCTGCTGTTAACTGAATCCATTTACGATTAGAGTACCTTCTGTTTTTCTTTGGACCAATGCATTGGTTTGCTGTTTGCTTTGGTTTTGTGTAAATCACTTTGTTTTTATTTTTTTGGCTTTTCGGTTTTGAATTCAAAATTCATATTCTTTTTTCACATTCTGAATCTCTTATTAATCATTTGCTGGAATGTTTTTCTTTAAATGGAAAAGACTTGCATTTTCTCCTTCTTTTTTAATATGGTAACTACTAATTGATTAGAAAATGAGAAATGATGATTTGCATCATATTTTATATCTGATATCGGTTACGAGGATTCCAGTTATGAAGCTAATTCATCAAGGTGTATGCTAATATACCATACAGTTGTCCTTCATTTATGAAGTTTAGGGACACACATTAAAAATAAGAAAATAAGTCAACAGACTCATTTTGCTGTTGAAGGAAAATTTATGAACATAGAATTTATGTGATTACTACTCATATTTTAGCTTGAAGTAACTGGGAACAGAATAACGTGGTTTATTGTGTCACAGTTACAGTTTGGAGTTTTTAGATATTGACCTGTGAATGTGCTGAAAGTATGAGAGATTGCTGAAGAATTTTGAATGTAACTTTTCTGCCTTTTGGTTTGGCACTGATAAATAATGCTGATGTCATTAAAATTGATGCTCATTTTTTTCAATATGTTGTCATCTTTCGTCTACTTGCAGCACTTCCGTTCTGAATTGGACCAATTAAACAATGCTTTCTGTGTAAGATTCAAGCTTCTGGTCAAGGTAAATGCCCTTGATTAGCTTTTGACGATATAGCTGCTGAGTTTTTCTAGGAGTTGTTTGGTTTAGTTCTGAATTTGTTATCTTCGTGTGTCTATTTTAAGTTTCAGGATATTTCACCTTAACTTATTGTATATGAATTGAATTTAGATTTAAAAAAGATAGTATAACGGTCTTTCTAAGCTGATCTCCTTTTGAAAACATGCATTATTTATTTTAATATTAGAATCTACATTTTAATACTAAAAATATATATTTCACCAATTTGTTGATTCTGCACATGTAATAATTTTCACCGGAAGAGTTATCATTGATCTGCTTAATGTGTTTATAAGTTGACGATGCTTTTCCTTCATCTGCTTGGTATGTCTACAGAAAAATATATATTCATGTACTCTTTTTAATTTTGTATATTCAATTTCAGCCGTAATGGTTTTTCTCCATTTGTTTGTTTGTTTTTTTTTTTTTTTTTTCATTCTTGCATATGTAATGTCCATTGGTGGCTCTCAAGGGAGACCATTTAATTTTCAATTTCATCCAGTTTTTCAAGTTATTTCAAATCACACTTATCAGGTACACACGATCATGAAATTGTATTCTAACTTTCTAAGTTTTGTGTTGGCTGTGAAATTTCCTACAATGCTTGGGGTTCCTTCAAGATTTGACTGACAGAAAAAATATTACATTTGAATTATGATAATTCATAGTATATGGTTCGTAAAATTTTTGTACATTTTTTATAATCTAAATCTGATTTAAAGCTATGCAACTTGGGTTTCATTGAATGCTTTTGCCATCTAGAATGGAATCTTAAAACTGTGCTTTTGCTCATAGGTGAGGGATAAACCACTGCTAATATCATGTATTAGTTGGTAGTATTTTGATCTCTAAAGGGACATTCTGTGTGGATGCAACCTTAGCAGACATTGCATTTGGCTACGTTGTAACCAAACTGTGTCTTTCCTATATATGGTGCATTATATTTCTATATTCTAAGATTAAATACCTTGCTTGCATTGCTTCCTCATTAGTCATTACTTATTCTTTTGTGTTGCATCAGAATCTTGTGGCTGTGCGTATCGTTTTCAAGGGTTTACATTACTCAGGTTGACCTTTTCGGCTCGCGGGAACCGCAATAAGCTACTTTCTCTACTTATATTTTGCTCATTCTCTTATTATTTAACAATTCTAGCCCTACGCTTGTTCACATATGCAACTCGATTATTGTTTTTCGAGGTGCTAGGCAAAAGATAACAAGGACAGAAAGGCATGGACTATAAACTGTCACACTCAAAGTGAAACGAAACATGTAAAGTGACAAGATATAGTTTGTGATCTTGAGTCTGATTCTTTGTTTCGTCAAGACTGCCTTGGTAAAATGTAGAAGATCAAAATAGGAGCCGCGAGCAAACAATGCATCATTGCTGCGGGGAAGGGTTCACAAGTATGGTAGATCTGACCGATTGGCAAAAAAGCCAAGAAGAAAAACCTTTTGTTTGGCTATACCGAACGATTTCGATCACCTAGAAGGCATTAATTTGGTATGTAACATCAAAGTGAAATATATGATTTTGTTTGGCTTATCACACAAATAATGTTTCATGTGATTGAAGAGTAGATCTGTACTTGCTGATGAAAATGACAAATACTAAAGAGCAACGGATATCCGACATACCCTGCTCTCGTTATACTTTACTCTCTTTGGTCGAACTTCACTCCAAGCCTCCCAAGGTATATGCATTTTATCAGGGGATATGCGTCTACCATAGCCTGAGATGTACTACTTCATGAACTGCGTTCTGCGTTCGGACTGCACTGCAGTCCTCACGTTATGTGGGTCTTGCCTATGCTGGTCACAATGTAGTCCATGAAAAGCACTCCAAGGAACCACTGTTACCATGTTTCAGAAGTACTTGTTGCGCGGTACCGATTGCATCTTCCACTGTTTCCTTTTTCTTTAATTAGTTCTCCATGGTACATGTTTGTGAGCAAATAACTACATGCAAGGCAGTTACAGGCTGCATATCAGTATCATTTGTCGCTAGGACTTGGTAGGT
>NC_020496.1:36250759-36258583 GCF_000184155.1 Fragaria vesca subsp. vesca | reverse complement strand
GCTAAAGAAAGTTTAAAGTCGTCGGCTAAAGTCACAGACTTTAGCCGACGAAAAAAATTCTTTAGCCGACGAAATGAAAATTTCGTCGGCTAAAGTTGACTATACCCGACGAAAATATAATTTAGCCGACGAAGGAAAATTTCCTCGGCTAAAGTGTACTTTAGCCGACGAAAAATTGTTTCGTCGGCCTGTTTTTTTTTTTCGTCGGCTAAAGTCTTTCTTCTTGTAGTGTAAGCAATACAAGATAATCGTAGAGCTACATCCCCGTTTGGTATAGCTTCATTTAAAAAAAAAAATCAGCTTCTATATGAATTTTAGATTTTATAGTGTTTGGTAAATTAAAGAAAACAGTTTTTTTCTAAAAAAATTACAAGTCACAGCTGTTATTAAAAACAATAGAAATTAGTATATTTTGTCTTTGCAGTACTTTTAAAACTAATGTTTAACCAAACACAAAACTATTTAAATTCATAGTTGATTATTTCACAGTACAACAACAACATTTTTTTCTAAAGTCACAGCAATACCAAACTAGCCCTAATATTAATACTGTAGAGATAAGCACCAGAACAAAAGTAGCCAAGAAAATATCAGGAGAAAGACCCTAATTAACATAAGATTTGTTAATTTTTAATTAAGCATTAAAAATTAATTTGGTTACATGCTTATTAGATTAGTGTTAAGTAACATATAAATTGTTTTGTGATTTTATTCCCCAAAACTCAATACTAAACAAGCCTGCTCTTTGAATTAATCTTGTTTTTTTCGTTTGGATTGTTTACCAAATTACCATACATGTTGGAGGTGTGATTCGTGTGAAGATTCCGAATGGAGGGCATGAAGTGTATGGACAAATGAATTTGCAGGACCACCACAACTACAAACGCAACTTGTAATTAATAGATTTATGAATTATATTCTCTACCTGCGGCAAGGATCAATTTAGCTTTTCTCTTGTCGTCCTCACATCGGTACCAACCGAACTCGTTCACGCACTTGCCTCTTAAGCATCGGTGAGGGTCTTGGCATTCATCAATGTCTGAAACAATGGAGGGGACGAAAAAGAAACCAATTACACATAATTATTGCCTTATTGGTATGAGACAATGTCTGGAACTTAACTCACCAACAAAACAATTAATCAATGATTAGTTCATTTTGAAAGAAGAAGAAAAATTCATGTTTTGAACAAATACTTAATTTTGATGGCTATATAGTTTTGTCAAAACACACAGGACCAAATTTTGGATTACCATTACAACAAGAATATTCGCCGATATATGAATTTTCTCCGAAACCGCCGAGATACGGATTCCCTTCGAAACCCCAGCTGCAGGAACAAATAATTTCCGACCGATTGTCCGCCGGAGAAGTGTATGTATAGCAAGACGGGAGCGACGGGTGCCCCCACCTTGAGAAATTATCGTACGAAACAGAGTTATAACTACGGTAATAACCGAATATTACATCATCTTGATACTGATCAACACCAACAATGAACTTGTTAAATAATAATTCAAATGACCGAATGTTGTTGTTTATGCGCCACTCTAGTGCCACAGGAACCTTGCGCTTCCTCTTCATGGCAGCCGTGAAGTGAGAAATGGTTGATGATTGAGCGTTTTTCTCGAACCAATCTTTCTCAACCAGGAAGGCAAACTTATCGCAACTTGTAGCTTTTCGGCCAAGTAAATAAGCAGAAATAACAGTGAGGTAGGGAGGAATACTAGTCTGACAACAGTTGATACCCATATCGCAATTCAAGTAGTGCAAACTTTGATCACACGCTGACCTGCATCCGCCAGCGGTGAAGTTTTCGGAATTCACCAAGGCAAGGTTATCGCAACTCAGTGCAGTGAATATATTGTCACTCTGAGAGTAGACGAAAGGGCTCTGCCTTAAATTCGACACAGCTGGCCAGCTATTATAATCCTCGCAGAAGAATGTAACGGGGCTGTTCACCCGAAGCGTACCCTTGATAGAAATATTCAGCACCTCCAATTTGGCAAGCCTCAAGAAAGGCTTCCCCTTGGTGGACTTGTTGCAGTCGATTCGGAACCATTCGTCATAGTAGCAACTTTGATTAGGTCCGATCCCGAAAGGGTACGGGATGGTAACACCTCCACAATTCGATTGGCAATCACCCACTGCCATCTGCAGTGCAGACCGTGCAGCAGTAGTACTTGAGTGGCATATGCATAACAGGAAAATGAATATTATTTGATGAACTAGCGTTTGCATCGTCATTATGTGAACGATCGAATATGTAGTATGATAGAAGCTGTAAAAGCAAATTGATGATCATTAACGAGCTTTATAAAAGAAAATATGAGGAGAAGTAAACTGAACAGAAGGAGTCAATGAAATTAAAGTGAGAAATTCCTACCACCTTCGTGCTTCAATCATAGAAATGGGAGGAAACAGTCCCAGTCTGGAAATTATAGAAATGGGAGGAAATTGTCGCAGTCTGGAAATTATGTAGGTGTAGGTTGCCGTAATTGACTGAACGTCCAAAGCTATGAGCTTATTAGCATATATGATCGAGATCGAATTAACATTCTGTGTTTTCTATGGCCTCAGAAAATATGAAAATCAACTTCTTGACTTCATGACTTGACGGTACAGCAAGTCGATCTACATACCCAATTAATTAAAAAGATAAACTTTTGATAAATTATCATTATGTGACTCTTATTCTTCTAAGTTTACATACCCTTAATAAACTCAAATAATGTTGGGGTAAGATTAGAGTGTGTTAATGCATGTGATGCATCAACTTTGTCCTCAAGTTATAAAATAAGTCCTTAAAGTAGTAATAATAGTCCTTAAAGTTGTAAAAAAAATTAGTTACAACATTAATCTTCATTTGTCCTTAAAGTGGTAATCCAGTTCTCAAAGTTGTAATATGAGTCCTAAAAGTTGTAACAACTTTTTTTAATCACTTTGATGACTCAATTACCACTTTAAGCACATATTTTACCACTTTAACAACACATGATGACTAATGTTGTAACTATAAAATTTTACAACTTTAAGGACTCATATTACAACTTCGAAGACTAATATTACTAGTTTGAGGACTCAATTTACAAAGTTGATGCATCACATCATTCACATGCATTAATACCGAAGCTGATTCAGTGCACCAAGGTGCACATGAACCAGCCACTTGTGTTAACATTCCTTGGTTTGACCAAGCCATTCCGTTGGTTACCAAAAAATCAAAAAAACTGTAGCAAAAATAAAATTACATAAAGCAAAAACCTCAATTCATAGTTGCTCTCTGGCCGCCTATGCACTGTTTAATCCCATGACTGAAGTCTCCGATTCAAACCTTCCAAAAAATAATTGGTATCTGAACCCGACCAGGGCTCTTGGTCCGAAAACGACGACGAGGTCGTCTTTGAGCCGATGCTGGCGTGGTGGTGTTCATGGCGACTGGTTGAGGAGGAGGATTGAGTGGGTGGGGGTGAAGTGGGGAGGACGGGGGCGAGGTGGATTGAAGAGTGGGGATGAGAGACGAAGACGATGTCGTTTTAGGGGCGGCGAAGTGGGAGAGGAGCTTGGCGGTGGCAGTGTTGAGGAGGTGGCTGATGGGTTTTGCATGGGTGGTGGGGTGGGTCAGTTGGTGAGAAGAAGGAATCAAGTTCTTCACATAACCAGAGGCGGAGCTAGGAATTGAAAAGTCGGAGGGGGGGGGGGAGGGGGGCAAATTTGAAATATTTATCTTTCGGTGTAGTTTTTTGTTTTTGTTTTTTGTTTTAATGAAAAACCGGTGCGCTTGTACTCAAGTTTTGATTAATGAGACTATCAAATACAAGAAAGGGAGGGGTCATTTTGATAAATACAAACTGTTGTGTAATTTTATTATGGAAAAAAGCTATTAAATACAAATTTTCTTATGATCTAAAAAAAACAACAACATTAAAATTTCTTTTAATAAATTAGATATATAAAAGGAGGACAAAAATAAGTGATCAATTTAATTATATCATCCATTAAAACCGTAAAAGTAGCAATTCACCAAAATTTTTAATTAATTTAGCTATAAAAATAGACCAACTATTAATTTTAGGGGTGCCATATATCTGATGAAGGATAAAGTGTAGAGACAAAGAGATAGCAAGAGAATCATCATCTTATTCATTGATAGGAGCCCTTTATATAGGGAATTACACAATACTAATATGGTAAGGATATGAATACATAGATCTAGTCTAACTACATATCTTATTGGCATAAGGCCAAGGCACACATAGAGAATATCCTAGAACACTCCCCCTTGTGCCGCGCGCTGATATGCCGATGGTGCTGATCTGTTGCCTCGTCAAAAACCTCGTCAAGTCACAAAAACCCTGTGGGAGAAAAACTGAACCTTGATCGTAGGAGAAAAAGAGTACAACGCACCCTTCACATTTGATAGTGACATGTATGTATGTGCCAGACTCCCCCTGAAGATCGCACCTCCCCCTGATCTTTACATCAATCATAGGGCTCTTCCTGATTCTTACTAATCACGGAAGTTTCAACAACTTAGCATGTCAATGCTTTTTAACATGTCTTCAAATGTGGCATTGGGCAATGATTAACTAAATCATGCCGTATTGTCCTCAAATGATCTTTTACACTTAGATCTTGAGGAGAAGGCCGCTTGTGAACTCAAAACATAAGTTCGTGCAGGAAATCAGATTTTCGCGCAGCATGACCTTCAATTACTAGAACAGTCGTAACTTCCTCTAGGAAATACATATGAACGAACCGTAAATGGTTTTGGAAACTAGACTCATTTAGCTTTCCAACCGTATATTACAAACATTCTGGTTCATCAGGAGCTGTTCACAAAATCTCGCCGAAGTTGACTATTTTGCCAAAATCAGATTCTCGGACAGATTCGTCCTACTTTACGAAAACGGCCATAACTCACTCAATATGATAGGTATGATCAAGTGGTTGGTGTCTCTGGAAAGTAGACACATAGACCTTTCCAATGGTACTAATTTCACCATTTTTCAGTGAGTGAGATTTCCTATAGGTTCCATGGAAGTTGACCTACGAAACTTGGCAGATTCTGATTTCACTTTTGATGTGTCTTTTTTATGTAGGGATAGAATAAGCCTCAACTTTTCATACCATTAAGTATTGAAAAAGGAGTTACTGCCATTACATTGGCGTTGCGTGGGCGCATAGCTATACTTAGCTTTACAACTTTTCATAGCGAATGAGATGTCAAGTCTTTCGTATTGTGTTGAGTACATTGATGCGTCTTTTTGTACTTAGATGGGAACTCCATCTCTTAACACATATTTGTCATCTTGCTTTAGACAAAACAATGGATCTCTCTTTAGAGCAAAGACTTTGACTAATCATGGGAGTATATGTAGGCCTCACTAGTTATAGAGCGCCTAAGCCGATTGATAGAAAATCATCATCAATACAGTCATCGAGTGCTTTATTGAGACATGTCTTCCCAAGATCTTTTTCTTCGGATGTTGATACATATTGGCATCTCTTGATCCATCAAGAGTCCATGTAAATCCGGAATGAACACGCAAAGGCATAATTCACCATATCCCTTCCAAATCAAGTAGAGTCCATGTGCGTTTCAATACATTTAGCAAACGCATGCTCCTGTGGTTTGGAGCCACTTGATTCGGATGAATGAAGTCCGTTTAAGATCTTCATGTATATCTCTGATCCCATAGAGATGTTATTATGACCACATTCATAGGCTAGCTGCATGTTCAGTTATTCAGAAACTACCAAACTGACAAAGTAGTGGAGTTCAATGACATCCATTACGAGAGCATATCTCATCGTAGTCAATCCTAGTACGTGTTAGTGAGAGACCTTGCGCCATAAGGTGAGTCTAAGCTCTTATTCTCACTACGCTATCTAACAAAGGTATAATTGATAGGGTTTAGCTTGTGGTGTCGGCATCACCTGCCCAAGGACCTATCTCTTTGTTAATGCTGGATCGCATCTTTCCATTAGGCCAATCAACTAAGTTGATATCCATCAACGAAGGGTGGTTCGATAGTAGACTCATTATCTCACGTCCTCATGTACACTAGTGAAATACTTGTAGAGATCTCTATATGGATTGGATTTTACATTGAGGCGTCCCCCAACGATAATCACAATTCAGACTTCATGAGACGGATTTGAGTATCACTGATCAATGGATCAGGTTGTGCCAAGCTCGCTTTCTTTCTAGTGCGAGACAATATCGAACCTAAGGGCCTCCCTCCTTTTAGGGACCCACACGGCCTTGTGACACCAATTTTGCCACTATATGGCGTCACCATATCACCATCCATGGTGATGGCGTCAAGACCAACACTGTTTGGTCGCGCCATGTCCTTTTGTAGGACATCAATCCTTGTAGACATATTTGCAGCATGTGATCTCGTCACTTTAACACTTTAATAATTTGGGATCAAGATGAGACTTAGTGAGGACAAACCACGACAATTCACGTCGTTCCACTTGAACACTTGTGTTCTTATCTCCCCCTAACGGCGGGAATATTGTCTCATCAAAGTGACAATCCGTAACTTAGCGGTGAATGAGATCGTCTGACAAGGTTTCTACATATGCGGATTATAGGTGGAGGTTTATATCCAACATAAACTTATTCATCTCAAATGACCCATCATTGTACGCAATGACAATGCGATTTGGCACCTAGAAATAACATCTAGCCGAGCTCAAGGATTGGAGATCCGTTTCAATCCTACCGAGCTCATGGATTGCAATTTCGTGTCAATCCTGGTACACAATCACGAGCTGTAGTACAACAAAATTCAATGATTATGGGTCGTAAATGAATAGTAAAGCTGCATGCAAATATTGCATAGCCCCAAGACGCAATAGAAAGAGTGGTGCGCATCAATAATGTTCGAGCGACAAGCTAAAGTTGCTTGGTCATAGCCTCGGTGAGACCGTATTGCGTGTGAACATGGGGTACAGGACACTTCAACTTACATCCCGATGAACTTCTTTAAAGAATGGGTAGTGAGCCCGTAGAAGTATAAGAAGCATAAGCAGTAGATAATAGTGTAACACGTGACCAGTGTGTTAACACTTCAACCAACACCATAAAGCATAAAAAGGTGTCCGCAAGTTGGTTGTATCTATCTACATAGTTTGATGTAAGAATAGAATGTTCACTTTTGTGTTATTTAGCGTAGGAGGGTCTCACTCCTTATTTAGCTAAAGAATAGGCTTTCAAAACGAGCAATGAGCATTGCAGTGGGCCAATGCGACATCGAGGAAAGGCCGGTGCACCTCAATTGCTTGACTAATTGACCGGACGACCTCCAGGAAGTTGGAGTCGTGTTCGGGTGACGTCAATGTCCCCCGGGTCACCACCATGCTTAATGGTGATGCTAGATCTCGAATGTCTTCGTTTTGAGCGGAAGAATGGATGTCCATGAGAATTTCTCAAAATTTGGACCATTATATCTCTTCCAGGTTGACCAATTTGGTCAAACCAAAGCCTATATGAGTCGGTGTCCCAAATATCATGTTTGGCGACAACATGAGATTCGATATTCGAATCGTAGTGACATACAGTTCACTAGATTGACTCATGAATTTCTCCAAGATGCGCTTCAGTTCGCATTCATGAGGAGGTATACACAAAAGAATTCTTGTTCATTCTCACAATGTGTTTTCAAATGAAAATCATTAGCAGGAATGTCTTTAAAACTTAACATGGTTCCTTAGAATGTTGTGGATAGTTCCACTATCTGCGAAGCACTCAATGTCTCTATGAGACATAACTACAAGGAGTAGATAGGCGAGTAAATAGTTCTACTTGAA
>NC_020496.1:36248168-36250739 GCF_000184155.1 Fragaria vesca subsp. vesca | reverse complement strand
CAGAAGGGACAGATTGCTGTTTTTCGCAGATTTGGCATGTGCGAAGCTGTGAAGCTTGCAGGTGGCGTGTAGGCTTTTGCCTTAGCCAAAAGTGACGTGTGTATGATCAAAACCAAGTCCTTTCGATCGTTCTAAGGTCATAAACTCCATGACTAGTTAGCAAAAGCTCCCTGACATGAACATAAACTAACTCAGAGGACCTAGAGGATCCGATCATGATGATAATTTTCCAGCTTTGATAAGTCTTCAACGTCTTTTGCAAGACGGCAATTGGTTTAATAGCGTAGGGGGATCCAAAATCAAAAGCTTTCGGTAACTCCAAGTCAGTATGACCAGGCATGTCCGTGGAAGGTCGGTAGTGTGAGGCACACTTAAAACCACTATCTCCTTAATTTCGGACAATTCTAAGACATCACACTGAGCTTGGATGAGCCTAGTTGAACAATTGATGATGAAAAATCCGCTATAAGGTAGAAGACTTAACCGGAAACACGTGGGCGATCCTCCTTGAGGATGCAGTGCCATGAGTCACCTTAAAAGGAAATGACCAAAATCGGCACAATATGCCATATTTCTAAGGATGATATAAGTGTACATCTTGATTGTAAATCAATATGAACCATAAAAGGAGAATAGTTTCACTTCGAAAAAATTCTCAAGGCATTCATTATTGCTAATGTGAGTACATCGAGGTCACAAATAGACGAGGGACGTCGATACAACGCCTTAGTACATATAGCTTGGAACGAAAATCAATGTCTAGCCGATGACATCAAAGTCATGGGTAGCTAGAGCAGGATCCGAATCTTTGAAATTCACGATCATGAGGATGACGTTCTTGTCCTCATATTGATTTTCCATACCTTTTTGTATGCATTCACAATTTAAAGGAGCTTGACAATCTTGAACCAGTGATCCGAAGTTCCACAACGGTTGCATTAATGTCATGAGCTGACGTGAGTAGTTTTGACAAAATGGTGTCTAGACCGGGAGTGTCGCTATTAGAGCCGGCAACACCTCCCTCTCTTTTCTAGACATCAGCACGACGTTTTCTGCCGTTGCCATGACCCATATTGTTGTCCCCACATTAGGGGATAATCCCAAATAAGTTTATCACATTAGCGTATATACAATTCCCGTTTGTATGATCAAAATCAAGTCTCGTTGGTAATTCCACACCAACTTGGAGGACCTAGAGAACTTGATGATGATCGAATCCGCTAAAGATTATGGATCATGATGCCACAAAAGATCATCGACAATATGTAGTCAATTAAGGTGGTAAGCAATCCACTTGACTAATAACTCAACAAGTAGAGTTATATGAACGTTTCGAGAAACGCTCCATGAGTGCATTCCACAGTACTTTGTGGTCATTACTTTTTGCACAGATTGCCATTGAAGGCTTTTGTCGATGTGGCGCGTCAAAGCCTTTGAGCGCATGAGATGTGAAATCTCGGTATCTAGGCTTGTTAGCCTGGGGGTCAAAACATGTGGTTTAATCCTTTCCAATGAAAGGTTCCACAGATATCAAGCGAAGATCCGCCTTAGGCATCTAGTACGTCAAAACTCAAAGGAGCAGAATGTTACAATGCTCTTGCATACAAAACCAAGCTGTTATGAGACTCGATAGAGGTCACAAACGATGCTTTTAATGGTTTGTCCTTCGGATTGATCATACACAATCCGGAAAAGCCGCGAATTGATCAAACACAATTCGAAAAAGGCCTCGGATTGATCAAACACAATCCGGTGATAGGTCGGGGTTGATCATACACAACCCGGACAAGGAAACAAGAGTGATCAAACACAATCTTGACCCGCGAATAAAATTCCGGGATTTGGGTACCTGCACGCACAAAATCCCAAGCATAGAATGGAGATGGAGAAGGGGAGAAAAGACTTTATCTCCCCCGTGGTTATTGAACTTGGAAGAGTTTTAGGGTTGTAAAATAAACATACCGTAAACACTTGGATGCTTGATCGGATGAAAAGAAAGCAGCGGAGCGGACGGCCGAGAGGAGAAACGACGTTTTGCCTACTTTTACTTCGAATTTGGGGCTGAAAATTTGACAGGAGGAGCACCTCTGGATGAGGAAGCTGCTGTCAAAAATTCAGGTTGATCGGTGCAAGGGAATATGGTGAACCGGTGGTCGGTAGCGGCGGCGGTCTGGAATCTTCTGACGGCCGGTTCGAAGACTGTCCGGCCGGTTCTCAGGGTGAGGCCGGCGGCGTTGGATCCGGGACGGAGAGAGCTTTCTGGGGATATAAAATTCCAGTGGAGGACAGTCGGAATTTTGGTCAGAAATCGGGAAAAAAAGGCTGCCCGATTTTAGGGTTTGGAAAAAAAAATGGTGGGCTATTGGCTCTAGGGTTAGAACAAAGTGCATGATAACGTGATGAAGGATAAAGTGTAGAGACAAAGAGATAGCAAGAGAATCATCATCTTATTCATTGATAGGAGCCCTTTACATAGGGAATTACACAATACCAATATGGTAAGGATATGAATACATAGATCTAGTCTAACTACATATCCTATTGGCATAAGACCAAGGCACACATAGAGAA
>NC_020496.1:36243192-36248148 GCF_000184155.1 Fragaria vesca subsp. vesca | reverse complement strand
AATAGAAAAATTACTTTAGGTTAATTTCATTAAATATTTACCTTTATGTGTTTTTACCACGTTTGACTCTTTTTTTTTCTTTTCTTTTTTTTACAATTCTCTTTAATGGTGTTAGTATCGATGTTGGTGCATTTTAAAGACTTAAATCAAATTGACGGCTCAGATTAAATTATAACTAGAGGTTCACCTGCACCTAGGTGCATCTAAAAACTTTCGATTCTCTTCGTGGCGTGGCATAGCCTAGCCCTTGATTGCAATCATTTGCCGCTTTCCCTTCTTCAGTTCATTTCATTAATTTGCCTTGTTCAGTGATGAAAATCCAAATGGGTGCCATATTATGTGAAGTCTTGGGGGTGCAATGAGGGCTTTAATGGACATTGTAGTCTATTGAGGGAAGCTTATACCGCTTGTGTAAGTGATCAAGTGCATGGCGATCGTTTGTGGCTTTGTGTTATGGTATCAAGTAATGCGGATATAGGAAGATGATCAAGTTTAATCTAGGGGGAAGAATAAATTTTGGGTTTTTAGTGTAGTATGCTGTATGCATGTGGCATTTTATTCCTTTCCAAATAATCAAATATATTCTCTTCTGTCGTTTTGAACTTACAGGGTCATCAATCTTTTCACCATTGATGATTATCCCAGGCCGTGAATCCAAATCTGCTAGATCACGTTGTAGCTTCCAATTGATTTATCCCTTTCCCCTGTGTTGGCATGTCGATAGAAGCCCGTAAGGCTCCAGTCCGGCAAGCTTGCTCCGCCTAGAACCACCGAAAATAAAATAGCTCTTTATCATATAAGTATTGATTTTAACTTTTCAAGTAACAAAAGTACTTTTTTGACATCATTATCGATCATGAATATCCACTCCATAATCCAATGTTATGATCACTAGAAACATTGACGAGGCTTGCATAACTCCAACAATCCTGCCTTACTTATTTACAATATTATTTCTGTTATTTTCTTCACTTTAAAGTTGATAATATAGTTTATAAAATAAAAATGATTACTCAAGCGAAGACAATCAAGAAAAATAAGAATTTTGTATGTTAGAATATCTAGAAATTACTGACTAAAAACAAACTGCTAGTAGTCAAGCTTCTAAAAGAGAATCAAGAACATTTTCCAACAAGAGTTTACAACATGATCTTAGTTTACAAAAGAGTCTTGTCCGGATGTGGGATTCATATCTTAACATATACCAATGTTTAAAACTCGAATGTGGCAGAAGTTCTACCTATATATATGCTAAATTGCTAATATTAATGATTAGTTTGAGATATAGGAGTTATTTTCAAAATGCAGTAGTCGGTGTTCACATCAAAAACCAAGTGATAATGAATGGAATTGCCTAAGAAGTAAAATATCGACGATCATGGAAATTCTGATAGTTCGAAAAAAAGAAATCTCGATGGATATAACGAGATAATATCGAATATCGATAGAAATTTTACTAAATTTTATCTAAAAGTTGTATATTCGACCAAAAATAGACTAAATATAAAATATTAGAAAAATATGAAAATGAATATCAGTAATTGTAAAAAACGGAAATTTCGAGAAAATATCGAGGATATTTTAGATATTTTACTCCTTGGAATTGCCTAAACCTTTATAAACCTGCAGGCAAGATCTTATTTTCAGGATGTGGGATTCATATCTCAACATATACCAAGGTTTAAAACTCAAATCAGCTCTGGATCACTTGCCATACTTTGGCCTTATTGCGCGGCTGAGGATCCAGGTAGAGGTAGCTGCGCGCTAACCTGCTATAGCTTGAGCGTGAGACTTAGAGAGAAGTACTCTAACTAAGATATTTGAAGCAAATATAGGTACGTCCACACCACAGCAGTTAGTATTCCTTACTTAGATAACTGATAAGTGACAAGAACCTACTCTTTCAATTCCTTAACTCATAAGTCTACATGACATTATGATGTGGGGATGAAACAGAAGACAAAGTTGCTTAAGAATGAATGCATCTATATGAGACTTCACATATTCTTTGACGAGTCATGCCATGCATGTTTTGCTTTTGTTGAATCTCATTACTCTAGCAATTCCTTAGTTAATAAGTCATATTTTTCATATACTCGACCAACTAGCCATTTTCACGCTTGGTTACCCAATTGAACACCCCATTTTACCCATATGATTCCACAAAGAAAGAAGAGAAAAAGGCTCGACTTGACTTGTGGCATGCATGGATCAAAACCCTCAAGATTGAGCTAAGCTACATGTATAGTTAGGCTCCAAGTAAAGTATATATGGGAATACCAAGGTCACAATTGTAAAATACCACATTCAGCAAGGGAAACGCTAGACTACACGGGAGTACTGCATGTACGCCATTATAGTTCATTACACGTGGAGTTGTAGTGTCCACATAATTCAAATTTGAAGGGCACACAAGTAAATTTCAACTTAACAATCGTTAGCCGTAAAATTCATTCGTCATTGTTAAACTTTGAGGGCATTTTGTCAATTCCCACAAAACTCACTTCTTGAGCACGTCATGGTAGTAGGTGGAGTCGAGATCGCATATCAAAGAATTAGCTCGTCGAGGAAGATGATTATCGGGTTAACTCACGGCGGAGGAACTCTGTCGATGTTGATTCCGATCGAGACGCGGCTTCAGACACCGTTCGACCCCCATGATATCCGATGAAGCTACAAGCTACAAGCTCCTTGTTATCGTCGAAAGACGTGAGGTTCGGAATCGGCGTACTCCTACGACCATCTTCCACCATAAGTTAAAAAGCCAAATTTAGCCTATGTTTACTCCCATCATAAGCCAAATTACATTTTCCAAGATAAAAAATTTGGCTTGAGTTATTTGGTAAGCTAAATTTGGCTTATGAAGTTTGTAAGCTAAAATTAAATGTTATTTTATTCAACTTTACATTTCTTTTTTTGATTTACACTATCATCAAAATTAAAAATTCGTTACTAACAACCATCGCGACGATCTCGACGAGATCTTTCATATGAGCCTCATATCGAATATATTTATATAAAATCTTTTTCATGGTTAATTATTGAATTAAACAAATATATAACAAAAGAAAAAAAAATAGCTTTACCTTAGGATTTGGCTTACGTTGGGAGTGCTTCGTAAGTCAAAATACTCTTAATTTGGTCAAAGATTTAGCTTATGGTGAGAGAATTTGGTAAGCTAAAAAAAGATTCTATATAATATTCTTGTTTTGTAAGCTAAATTTGGCTTGAAAATTGGCTTACGGTGGGAGATGCTTTTACTCTTGGAGCTGTAGATCAGAGGAAGAACACTTTTTTATTTATCGAGTTTTATTACAATCATTAGGTCGATCATGTCTTCATCAATATGCTACAAAGCAGAAGATCTAATTCGACCAAAAAACAGATAGAACACAAAGAAGAATATCTATAACATATGGGGGCCATGGTGTAGTGGTGAGAGGCCACATAGAAATTGAGGTGGGAATGTGGATCTGAGCCACGTTACAAGCTTCTTACCATGCATTTAATATAATAATATTTTATTGTACTAACTTTATTAGATTTAACGGTTGTGATCGATCCGCGGGTAAACAGACGGTGAGACGGGTCAGATTGGGTCGTATGAATTTTTTCCAACGACCAAAGATATCTGCTGTTCAACAGCAGCTTGTAGTTCTTCAATCTTCATCATCGGTAGAAAACCGGCTTGGGCAATGGCAGGGACTGTTGGAGCTGTGAAGTGTTAACGGTAAAATTCCGATAAGCTCGAGAGAATGAACCCAAGTTAACCCATCTTGCTTTCCCGGCAAAACCAGAACCACCGCTTGAAGCCTCCAGAGTCGGCGTTACAAGCTAGAGACGGTGTTGCATGCAATGCCGAAGCTCAGCGACTCCATGATTCGAAATCACTTGGTCAGAGTCAAAATTAGATTAAGTTACATCATTGCCCCTCAGGTGGTGTTAGTGAAAACTAATTTTTACTATTCATGAAACTTACATAAATACCCTTCCGTTTTAACACCCGTTTCGGCTTTTGAAACGCCAACGTATTCTAGCTTTTGCCCATTCAGCAATACCACAATGTGACTATTTAATTCAGAAAATTGTGCCTCTGTGCCTTTTAGCGAATCGTCAAATTGTGCCTTTACATCATGTTTGTTACACAAGACTGCCGGACTAATTTCTAAAACAGTCTTAGACTATCTAAGTTTGGCTTAAGCTGTGAAAATTCTTGACTCATATTTGGTACTGCTTAGGACTAAACAGCAGAATAATCACAATAGTCTAATCCCATGTTTGTTGCAATACTGGACTAAATTAATTTTAAATACCACAATATTTTTTCTATTTTAGCAAACTAATATCCAGTAATAAGAGATTTTAAAACTTCAATAAATTTTTATATATAGAGTAAAATTATAAGGACTGAAGTAAATTTTCACATCCAAATTTCAAGCACTAACCATCAACATGAAGTCTAATATATGCATATCCACAAGTTCATAGATTACTGATT
The DNA here is from genome assembly GCF_000184155.1 of Fragaria vesca subsp. vesca. Classification (NCBI taxonomy): domain Eukaryota; kingdom Viridiplantae; phylum Streptophyta; class Magnoliopsida; order Rosales; family Rosaceae; genus Fragaria; species Fragaria vesca. The sequence continues at coordinate 36,243,650 of NC_020496.1, read as the reverse complement.
AGTAAGCCACCACAATCAAAGTATGAGTAAATAGTTTACACATCCACAAGTCCACAGGCTAACAAAGTACAATAATATGAATGCTAATCTGGCAATTACAAAATGAGTTCATCTAGAAAATAGTGGCTTGTCCAACATGTCACATCCCGGTTTTTAAGTTAATTTACGGGTATTTACTTTTGTGTTACTTTAATCTTTTACCGTTTTAAGTAACTGTTTACTGTTATAGAACCCTAGAGTTGACTTTTTGTAGGAAAATTATTTTGAGAAAATTTCTTTAAGGAAGTCGTAGAGGACGTTAACACGAATATGTGGACGTGCTATACGTTAAAATCGGAGTTTGTATGTAAAAGTTATGGTGTAAAATGTAAAGATACTATTTTTGGTCGGGAGTATAAAAAGGGAAACTTACCAAAAGAGGTAAGGTAGAAATCATAAAGTTACTCTCTCTCTCTCTC
>NC_020496.1:36239810-36243172 GCF_000184155.1 Fragaria vesca subsp. vesca | reverse complement strand
CTCTCTCTCTCTCTCTCTCTCTCTCTCTCTCTCTCTCTCTCTCTCTCTCTCTCTCTCTCTCTCTCTCTCTCTCCCGTTTCGACCTGCCTGACTTCATCGCCTCCGTCCGCAGCCGTCCGGCCAAGATAGGCAGCAAGCTTGGTATCAAATTGAAACTCGAAGCATCCTCTACAAGTCTAGGTAGGTGGCACCTTGTGTCGTGCCGCCGTGAAGGAGAAATCACGACGAGAAGAGGCGGTTGTGCGTGGCGGAGTCGTTGTTGGAACTCCCTTTTCCAGCCACCATATCCAGAGCTGCTTGTCTCATTTGGAAGCTCTTCTCTTGTACAGCAAACCCTCAAAAGGTTTCAATCCATCTTGATCTAGGTAAGGAGAATCGGGCATTTGAAATTCTAGGGTTTTAAATTGGGATTTTTTTAATGTTTGGCTTCGATTACCCTAGTTAGGCTTGAAATTGGACTTTGTGCTAGTTATGAAAGTTGTTTAGAATGTTAAGAGGATGATTGTACTAAAATTTGGTGATCATCGGAGGTGGCCGGCGGAGCAGGCGGCGGCGCCGCCACTTTTGGGTAGTTTTTCATGTTAATTAATGTGTTATGCTGTGAGGAGTTCATTGATGTTAAGTTTGAAATTTTTGGAGGAGTTTTGGTTAGGTTTGAAATTTTTTGGAGATTAGAGAAATTGACGGTTGATAGAATAGATTCGACAATTTGATTTCCTTGGTTATGGTCCTAAAGTGCTAGAATTGATGAAGTGAGGTTGTAGTTGAAGTTTGGTGAAAATCTAATTAGCTTAACCCTAGCTTGATTAGTGGGTTAAGTGGAAGAATTTCGGTGCTTAAGTTAAATCATTTATTTTCCTAAATTGAAGAGTGATTCTAAACATATTTATTGTGTCAGGATACGAGGGGACCTCGCTTGAGTGGCGGTTCGGATTTCATCGGGCTTATGCCTAAATTTGTGAGTGAAATTTTATTTTGAATAAATTGCATGCGACAATTAAATTATAAATGTCTCTTCTATAATTATTGTTTTTATATGTCAACTTTGAGAATGGTAAAAGATAATCGAAAATGGGATTTTCGGTACTTCTCAATCATAAATCCGAGTATATCTTGACGTGTGAGACACGTCAATGAGTATTGTTACATTGCTTGGTTGAGTGAGCCGGGATACTTATCTCGTGAGCTCTATCTAGTGGGCAGGGATATTTATCTCGTGAGCTCTATACAATCTTTTTGTTTCATCATATAAGAGTTGTTATATATTATTTATTGCTAGCTAGCCTTAACGTGAGACACTACTACAGCTTGGGAGGCACCGATCAGATATTATTATTTATTACTAGCTAGCCTTATTAGCGGTCCTCACTATAGCGTGGGAGGCACCGACCCGAGCCTTGGAGGCTCCTCATACATGGTGATGTCTCACCCCCTTGTGTTATTTTCTATTTTATGTAATTGATCAACCAGTGGGGCTGGTTTATCTCTTCTTACGAGATTTCTTTATTTGATTAACTAGCGAGGCTGGTTTGTACATTCTTATGCGATTCTGGATTTAAAGTTATATGGTTTGTCAAAGTTGTGTGCAGCTAAGTTTTAAAGTTGAAACGTATGAAAGTATTTAAATTATGTATTTGTTAAATTGTTAAATTTATTTTGTCCACTCACTCTAACGTTTTAAAATTACTTTCCCTTGGGCCTTTTGGTTTTAATTGCCCAGTTTGCAGACTAAGTTTATTTGAGGTCGAGCGTACATGAAGTTGAGGCATAGTTAGAGGCTACTTCCGCTTATTCTTTATTTATTGTTTTTCTTTCATTATAGATATGCTCTGATGACCATTTGAGATTGTTATTAGTTAATTAAAGTTTGATGTATTTTGGGAGATGTTATGAACTTGGGGAGCAGGAAGGCTCCAGGAGTTGAGGATAGATGATTTATAATGGAAGTGTTTATCTGAAATTTTTCAGGTAAGGGTTGTCTATTTTCAAGGTAGATTATGCCGAATTTTCGGTAAATTTTCCTTGGAGATAAACCCCGCAAGATTTACTTCAGGTTTCAGAATGAAATTCGGAATGGGTCCTGACACAACATGTATCAAGCCAACCACTCCCCCAAAAAGCACCTCCCATTTTCAGAATTTTCATCACCTATAAGATAATATTCAAACATACAAGATCACAATCACAAAGTCTATAGATAAGACTAACATACTTGTATGAACAATAGATAAGAATAAGACCAACCTTGAGAGTTCATGTTGATCAAGCCAATGATGGCTACGGTCTTTTGCTTTTCACCAAGAATGAGTTCCTCTCTATGAGTTAAGGTTCTGTATACTCAGCGATGGTGGATGCAGGGACCACATATGCTATATTGAGTTAAGAAAGAATATATTATGTTCCATATAACAACTGTATTCCACATATGCTACCAGCAAGATATGGAAACAATATGCATATACTCTATAAAATCTGAAACCTGTATGTATATGCTAGTGGTCCATTCTTGATGACTTTGAATATCAAAATCCTTTATTCTGCAGAGCTTCTTGAGTGGCCATTAAGAACATGCAGTGCAGATACCTGTAACATTATAGACTAAACTGTAAGAGCAGAAGCAAAACAAACAGACTATTCTGTAGAGCTTCTTGAATGGCCACTAAAATCCTTTATCCACAAAAAAAAATAGCTGTTTTAACTGTAAGAGTAGAAGCAATAACAAACAGACTAAACTGCAGAATCAACTTGAACTGAATAATGTCATGGTCGTTTATTGAAATTTGTCAAGGATTACAAAACAAAATTTCTAAGTTCTAAAACTTTATTGCAATTGAAAACTGAAAAAATCCACTCTTCTCAACAAAAAAAAATGATAGAACTTCAGAAGCTATCATTTTTGTTACATGTCCATGAATCTAGAACAGTGGTAATACAACACTTCGAATCAGCAACTAAGTGAACTCAATGCAACAAAGCAGCAACAAAAGCTTTACCATAAGAACCAAAGAAATGGCATTACAATAACTGTATCCATAACATTTATACAAAAAACATAATAAGATCAAATCAATTATGTCATTAAGAAGAAGAACACCCAGCCATGAAATTGATCAATTCATAATAGATCAAGCTACCCAGACACGAGTCCTTAATCAATCTATCAAATACATACAACCCATAAACAATTTTCAATGAAATCGATCGATTCAACACATTACACACTGAATCCTTAATCAATCTATCAATTACATACAACCCATAACCAATTTTCTATGAAATCGATCTTTACTCGATTCCATATCGAAAAAAAAACGGCAGAGGGTAGAGAGAGAGAGAGAGAGAGAGAGAAGAGAGAGAGAGAA
>NC_020496.1:36227416-36232957 GCF_000184155.1 Fragaria vesca subsp. vesca | reverse complement strand
TGCGAATATAAAGAACTTTAGCCGACGAAATTATATTTTCGTCGGCTATAGTCAACTTTAGCCGACGAAACTAAAATTTCGTCGGCTAAAGAAAGTTTAAAGTCGTCGGCTAAAGTCACAGACTTTAGCCGACGAAAAAAAATTTCTTTAGCCGACGAAAATATAATTTAGCCGACGAAGGAAAATTTCGTCGGCTAAAGTGTACTTTAGCCGACGAAAAATTGTTTCGTCGGCCTGTTTTTTTTTTTTCGTCGGCTAAAGTCTTTCTTCTGGTAGTGCATGTTAATCCGGTGTAACAAACACCATCTTAGTCTAATCCTTGTTAATCCGGTGTAACAAACACCACCTTAGATTAGCATTGAATGTGGTATTTAGAAAATTATGTGGTATTCGCTAATTGAAAAGGCATTAATACCACGAGTTGCTATTTAAATTTCATTATTTTGTGGTATTAATACAAGGGAACTGAAATTTACACTCCAAATATTACAATCCACACTCTCACTTTCCTCTTTTGGTAATTTAAATCTTATCTTTAATGACATGCATTTTGTCTTTTTATGAAAACTTTACCCAAAAAAGAAAACTACGAGTGTGGATTGTAAAATAGGGACTGTAAATTTCACTCCCTTAATACAACTCTGTGTTTGCACCTAAACTTAGCAAATCGTGGAGATTTCCAAATCGGTTTGTTAGTCCATGATTGGAGAGAAATGAGTTTGGTCATTCGGCCAAGAGTAGTGTGGTTCGACCGTTCGGCCAAGAGTGGTATTTCGTCTTTCGGCCGAGGTATTGTGGCTTTTGGCCGAGTGAGTTGAGGCACTCGATCATTTGGCTGAGAATATGAAGAATGAAGTTTTGCGGCTGAAATGAGAAAAAGACGTTGGACCATATGACCGGGATAAGAGGCCCAAATTCAAAATATCTTATGTTGTATGACCCAGAGTCAAAATATTCTATGGTGTGTTTCAGTCACTTGACCGAAAATGAATGTCTATAAGGTGGCATGGCTGAAGCAAAGGTGTTCACTCGGCCATTCTGCATGCCAAGAATATGTTGTTCAGCCAATACGACCAAGATAAAGGTGTCGTTCAAACAAGGTAGTGATTTTATGTCGGTCGAAATAAATATCAATCCATGTGGATGATTTGAGTGGACCAATGTGCAAGCAGGCCAAATCCAATAACTATGAGTAGTCGGCCGAGTCCATGCACAATCTCGGCCGATGGTTCTTTTAGTAACAATATTGGCCGAGGATTTATTTAGGAAAGAAAATCTCAACAAGGAAGAACTTCAATCAGATCAAAGTATTTGACAAGAAGCATCACAGACACATCAGTCAAATCAAGACATTCATGTGTGATTCGACCCAAGAAAGGAAATGGGGTACCCGAAAGATTTCATGACGTAGAGAACATACTAGCTAGGTTTTCTGACTTGTATATATAGAACCTTATAACTCATTTGTAAAGGGTCACGCACCACACAAACAAATCAATATACAACTTTTCACACAAACTTATCACTATCTATCGCATAGGTACTTTACCTTCCATCCAACTTTCAAACTCAACCTTATTTTTCTTAGTTTTACTTTGATTTCAGTTCTTAACGTTATTGCACTTTAATTATCTTGTTCTTTACATTATCGCACTTTAATTTTCTCGTTCTTTATATTACATGCACTTTATTAATCGCACCTAGGACTAGTTGTAACATAGAAATCGCGTCCATTGATCTCTTTCGGCCAATCCGGATTGGGTCAATGTGATTCGTTGTTCACACACACATCATATCACGACGCTACAACAACCAAATCCATTTCATCTTCGTGTTCACCGTGATTTGCAAGTATCTCCACCCGATAGATCTCTCGCCTGTCACCCGAACATTTGAATTCACCCAGGAAGTAAACGTATTTGAGGATCCCGACGACGATTAGCCAAAAGTCCTTGCAACACAGGCACCAGAACCTAACGGTCGAGAAGGTTCCTTCCTCGGCCTATAATCTTTTGAAGAAGTCAGATCAGGCATACTACATCAATCAAAACCTCGTCTGGCCGTCTCGACCGCGAGTTGGCATGCCCGCACAAGCAGAAGGACATTTGTAGCCAAGGATCTTGGCCTCGTTTCGGCCGAGACCATTTTTGAGCAAACACTCTGCGAATGGTTGGTATTGAAAAGGCATTAATACCACATTGTGAATAGCGAATAGCATTTTGCATATGCGAATAGCCAATGTTTCAACTACCTTTAGCAAATACCATTTTGCATATGCGTATAGCCAATAGTGAAATGGTTGGTACTGAAAAGGCATTAATACCACATTGTGGTATTAAATAGCGAATAGCGAAAAGGCGTTAATTCAAAAGGCATTAAATAGTCACATTGTGGTATTTAAATAGTCACTTGGCATTCAGAAAATTTTGCTTACTGGAGGGCTTCGAATAGGTAACATGTCACATTCATCTTTGATGTTCACCTGAAGCGTACCTTCGATAGAAATATTCAGCACCTCCAGTTTGGCAAGCCTCAAGAAAGGCTTCCCCTTGGTGGACTTGTTGCAGTCGATTCAGAACCATTCGTCATAGTAGCAACTTCGATTAGGTCCGATTCCGAAAGGGTACGGGATGTTAACACTTCCACATTTCGTCCGGCAGCTAGCTGTCAGAGTATCCCTTCGGCAGTGCAGCAGTACTTGCGCGGCATATGCTTAACAGCAAAATGAATGTTATTTGATGAACTAGGGTTTGCGTCGTCATTATGTTGAAAGCTGGAAGATGAGTATGATAGAAGTTGTTAAGAAAATTGACGATCATTAGCGAGCTTTATATAAGAAATTACAAGGAGAAGTAAAATTGAACAGAAGGACTCAATGAAAGTAAAATGAGATAAATTTCCTATATAGCACCTTCCATTCGTGCTTTAATCGAAGAAAGGGGAGGAAACAGTCACAATGTCTGTAAATTATGTTGCGTATAGGACTAGGTTGCCGTAATTTGACTCTGAGTGTCTGAAAATTATTTACAACTCTGCGTTTTATAAAAATGTAGGGTATATTGGTAAGATTATAAATCCTTGTAGGTCACACTGTTTGCTCTCTCTCTCTAACCAAAAACCTAGCCGCCCCTAAACCTAACCAATTCCTTGTCGAGGGTGCAGCATTTGCCCGTCCGGCTGCGCCGTGACGTCGGTGTGGGTCATTGGCCTCCCGCCGTTCGTCAAGTGAGGCCGAACGGGATGTTGATGTAGGTGTTCAGAGATTGAGGCTGATAGGTGTTCCCTACCTCCTCTACAGTCGACGACGGCGCAAAACCAGATGGCGGGTCTGTGCCGGACGATGGGGACCGATGGTGCTGAGATACGCACTCGATCGGGATCGGTGGTAGGTGATTGGATCTACCCAGATCTGGTTGCCATTCCATGTGCATTCGTTTTCCCGATCGGCGCTCCAAATCCAGTAACTGAAGGTGGCGACGAGTGCTCTAGGGCTGGATATTATATTCAGTTCGGACGCTTGGGATTTGAGGGGAGATTTCTGACCTTTTGGTGCTTGGCTGACGAAATCGATCCGATGGCTTTTGGGGTCCAACGACAGAACGATGAGGCAATCTTGGCGGAGCGACCATGGCGGTGGGACTGTCTGTGTTACATGTGTTATGGGCTGGGTCAGAGGTTAGGACCCTCCTGGTCTCAATCTCAGTTTGGGCCTGCTATGGGCCTGATGCTTCTTGGGCCTGGAAATTTACCCTAGGTCCAGTAGGGTTTATCTTTTATGTTATTATTTTTAGTTATTTCGTTTATGTCGCTTCAGTTATTTGTTTCTTGTTTATAATAAACTTTTACCAACTTTTGGTGGAGATGGGTGGGCTATGTCCTGGTAAGCGCGTGCTATGTTTGTCATAATGAGGTGGTGAGTTCATTGCCTTGTCAAATGGTCGTAGCCTTTTAGTGGCAAGATGAAACTTGGGGTCACTGGTTATTCCCAGTTGCATCATAACCGGAAAGCTGATAGATATTATAACTTATGGCTTTGCATGAGCGGTATTTTTTCGGTATGTCACAAAAATTGTAAAGCAAATGGAGTAGCTAATGATGCACTCTTTGTTAAATGGTGCTTGTTAGAATGCATAGATTTTGTAGACATGCCTAATGTTAATTTAGGGTGTTCTTACAGTATGGGGTTTAGGCATAATGTCCCCCCTTCACTACTGGAAAAAAGCACTTAGGAGACGGAATTATTTCGTCTCCTAAGTGACAGATTTCGTCTCCTAAGTACTTAGGAGACGAAACGTCCGTCGGCTAAGATCTGTCGCCTAAGTGGCGTGAGGTAGAAACTTAGGCGACGGAACCTGAAATTCCATCGCTTAAGTGATTCTTAGGAGACGGAATACTTCCGTCTCCTAAGAACTTAGGCGACGGATTTTATTTTATAATAAAAAAAAAATATCCACTTAAGAAACGGAATAGTTGAATTCCGTCGCTAAAGGCTAAAAAGGAATTAAAAAAAAAAAACGCCACCGCAGTAAAGTTTACTGCCCCCCAGTAAACTTCTACTAGGGATCAGTAAACTTGTAAAAAATAACTCTCTTTCAATTTCAGGGGCACAACACACAACATATGCCAATTCTTACCCTAATAAACAACTTTATTGGCCTCTAGTGAACCCAGTAGAAGTTTACTGCCTCCCAGTAAAGTTCTACTGGGGGTCAGTAAACTTCTACTGGGGGTCAGTAAAATTCAATACAGTATCTCCCTTTCAATTTCATGTCAATTATACACAACAGATACTCATTCTTACCCTAATAAACAAATTCATTGCCCCCTAGTAAACCTAGTGGAACTTTACTGCCCCCCAGTAAACTTCTACTGTGGGTCAGTAAATTTCAATACAGTATCTCCTTTTCAATTTCATGCCAACAATCTGCCCCAAATATACCACCACCACCACCACCACCAAATCTAAAACAAACTATTAAAAATAATTAATGAAAATAATTAAATACGCATTTTGGAAGCCTAAACGGACTCAGATGGCCTAAAAAACCCATACGTCGTGGCATAGCAACGTGTTTGGTTCGTTGGGCCGTTCCGCTTCTAGAAAGGTGTCATAATGATCAATCAGATACCGAACGCCAAATCTGGAGCAAACCGGGTTTAGACTTGTTTCGATCGTTCTGCTCTTCAATCTCTATTGCCATCTGTTCTACATCACCGGTGGTGGGTCGGCGAGAAGGCTTGGTAGAGAGGGGGAGGTTGTTTGCTCCGAGGAGGGTGCGGAGGTGGCCGAGTGATGTTGAAGAGGGTGTTGACGACGTTGAAAGTGGTGACGTTTGTGGGGACGAAGTCGATGAGTGTGTGGCAGTTAGAGGTGGCGTTGGTGAGGTGGTGCAATTGAAGGTGGCAGCGGAGGAAAGAGCGGTGAGAATGGAGAGAGAGGCCGGCATGAGAGTGATGGTCTGGAGAGAGAGAGAGAGAGAGAGAGAGAGAGAGAGAGAGAGAGAGAGAGAGAGAGAGAGAGAGAGAGAGAGTAGAGACGAG
>NC_020496.1:36220910-36227396 GCF_000184155.1 Fragaria vesca subsp. vesca | reverse complement strand
TAAAAGAATTGATATGTTTTGAAAAATTTTGGTTTGAATTTTCATGAAATTTTACACGGGAAGATAGGCGCTCAAATTTTTTAGAACTTAAGCGACGAAATGTTCTATTTCCGTCGTCTAAGTGATTCATAATTTTTTTTTTAAATATTCCGTCTCCTAAGTAAACATTTTCGTCTCCTAAGTTCTACTTAGGCTACGGAATGTAGTTCCGTCTCCTAAGTGATTCATATAAATTTTTTAATTTTCATTTTTTCAAAATGCCGTCATCTAAGTAAAAATATTCCGTCTCCTAAGTAGTACTTAAGCGACAGAATGAAATTTCATCTCCTAAGTCATTCTTAGGAGACGAAATCCTAAGAACAACTTAGGAGACGGAAACTGTTTCGTCTCCTAAGTAGAAGATTTCGTCGCTTAAGTACCACTTAGGAGACGAAATTTTTAATTATGTCGCCTAAGTGCTATTTTCCAGTAATGCTTGTATTCTGAGGTTTCATTAATGGTTATGGTATGAGGGCTGCCGTTTAGTCCTTGTATTCAAAAAAAATGTAGGTATACATGTCTTTCGATGCTCTCAAAAAGTCAGAATGCAATAACGAATTTGTAAACCTCAGCTGTAACTAAATTCAAGGTCTAAAAAATTGCAGGTTTTTTTTCTTCTAAATTTCTCGAAGATGGACCATCATTCAGTAGAGTACTCATCAGACTGATTCTTTACGTTTGTTTTTTTTGTTAGGCAAACGACATTTGTATTTCGCATGTTGATAAAATAGAGAATAGTCGAGAAAGGGGGTTCTCTCTCTCTCTCTCTCTCTCTCTCTGAAATTTATGTGCCTTGAGAGTCAGTGGCACTGTTCACCCTTCATGGGTGCCATCTTGAGCTCTGTCTCAGAGTTGAGGCTCATGCCTCTTGCTTTTTTTCCTTTCTTTCGTTTCGGTTTTCTCCCTCTTCCCTTCCATCATGCCCCAATTTTCAACCAGAACCTTATCCCTAAAATCTCCCCGACCCTTTCCTTACTACCCACCAACTTATTTTCCCTTCTACCATCTCTCATCTTCAAATCTGGATGTCCAGAATTTTTCTTTCCCCTTTCAGTTCGGTACAATGGCTTGATCCTTGCAGTGACGTCTCCCAAACGCGATTTGTCGCGTCCCAATCTGAAGACAGGTAGAGCTTTAGCTCGGGTGCATGCACCACCTCTTTCTTTGTTCTGTTTCCGGGGTCCTTTGGTTCCATGTGCGCTGGGTTTTCTTCGCCCAACTTTGTTCTCTGAGATGTGCCTGCAAATCAAGTGCAATGGTGGGGATGATGAATATGTATCTAGGTCCTCCGTTTTCTTTTGTTTTTCTTTTCCAGGGTTATTTTGCTCGGGCTTTGGTGTAGGGGTCTCTTCACAAGCAGCGATATGGGATATGCGAGCTCAACTATGACGACCATGGTGGACGTCGATGATTCTAGACTTGTGGCGGCTGCAGAGGATGAGAAGTTTAGAACTAGAGTTTTCCTTTTGTTTTCTAAGTTGGGCCTCCTACTATGCTCAATTTGTGTGTGTTTAATGTAATATTTGCTCTTTAATGAATTTGTTTTCAACCATCCAAAAAAAAAAACGACATATGTATTCATTCCCTAACAAAAAGAAAAAGAAAGACGAAAGCATATACCACCTTGTAAATCAGGGGACATAAACTAAGAAAACCACCTTGTAAATCAGGGGACAAAGAAAAAAAAAGCAACTAAGCAAGACTAATAAAATGCATTAATTTTATAATTTTTTTAAATAACATGTAGGTCAATCCTTAATTGACCAGACAAAAAAACTATTACCTAAATACAAGCATCTTTTTCCGCTTAAGCCCATTCAAAAGAGTCCTGACACTTCCCATGAGAAATCAAAATCATAGGAAAGAGATCAATTTTGACAAAATTAAAAAGAAAATATAAAAAAATGCAAGAACAAAAACCAATACCGGAACCTAGGCCCAACCAAGGGTTTCCGGCCAGCAGATTGCAGCCCAAGACGATAGAAAATATTTTAATTTGATGCAAGTTTCATACCTATCATTGAACAACTGAACTCTTGCTTCTCGCTCATACACTCATTACTCATACACTTCGCATAAATTGTACTGAAAGAAATTTTTGACCATCGCCCTAAAACACACACATATAAGTATGTTGTCCACTCCATTCTTGGATCCTGGATCAGCCATTCTTTTTTTGCTTTTTTTTTGTTGTAAGAATTGGATCAGCCATTGTTTAGAAGTAGTACTTCTGAGGAAACAAATTTGGCGTCAATGCCTTGACTTGAGCCCTTGACCATATATATCAACAACAATAAGATAGCTAGCAGGTAACATACTTACAACTGTGATAATATTAGGCACCAAGATTTATAACTGCAAATATTTACAACTTCACTATTTCTTAGTAGCATATTTACAGAAGACGAGCATATATTACAAAATATTACCATGTAGATTAACATTACAATATGAAGATATTCAGGAATTAAGTTTGTACATAGTGATCGACTAGAGAGATAACAGTGCAATTCCTTGCGATGACGATGAAGGCGGACCAGCAGCCACACCTGACCTTGTTCCTGTTACTGTTCCAGTTGAAGTTGATGCAACATCCCATTGCTCAATTGAATCATACCTGAAAATATCAACTTCTTCATGATTTTGCTCCTCATCATCATTATTTGTGTTTTGTGACATCTGAATCCCCTCGAGCTCTGCTGTTACCTCTCTCATTGTTGGGCGGTTCCTGCCATTCAGATTCAAACATCTTCTTGCAAGATTGGCAACTACTAAGATATCTTCTCTAGAGGCTTCTTTCAAAACTTGAGCGTCTACAATTTCAAATAGTCGATCATCCTGCATCAAAATAATGAAATGTGTTGCAAGACTCCGCCCTTCTTCTTGTGATCTTGTCGAAGAGATTGGTTTTTGTCCACTCAAAAGTTCAACTAGGACTACTCCAAAGCTATACACATCACTTTTATCCGTAAATTGGCTCGACTGGAAGTATTCTGGGTCCAAGTAACCAAATGTCCCATACACAAGTGTTGTCAAATGAGTTTGGTCTATGGCAACTGATCTAGAAGTCCCAAAGTCGGCAACTTTTGCTCTGTATTTTTCATCTAGCAATATATTTGTCGACTTGATGTCTCTGTGAAATATGGGAATCGAAGCAGCACCATGTAAGTAGGAAAGAGCTCCTGCAATTTCCGTGGCAATCCTTATGCGCAATTCCCATGTAAGTGGAAAATCCTCGTTCTGCTCATGAATATATTGAGAAAGGGATCCATTTGGAATAAACTCATAGACTAAAAGAGGAACCTCTGTCTCTAAACAACAACCTAATAGCTTAACCACATTTCTGTGATTGATTTGTGAAAGAATAACAACCTCATTTATAAACTGTGAAAGTCTAGCTTCGTCCACCTTTGTAGACCTCTTTACCGCAACGATTCTTCCATCTGTTAGCATACCTTTGTAGACAGTACCTTGGCCACCTTTGCCAAGGATTCTATCAACATGAAAATTATCAGTGGACTTCTCCAACTCTTTTGATTTGAACAACTTTATTTTCTCAAGGTTAACTTCACCAGATGATAACTGTCTTTTTAACAACAAACCCCCGTTTCTTTTGAATGCCATTTCCTTCCGTCTGATGTTTTTCCTTTTCTTCACCAGTTTGTGTACCCACCATGCACCAATAAGTAATAATAACAGTCCAAGACTTGAACCAAGACCTACAGAAATCAGTTAGAAGATAAATGAATATTGCACGGTGAAATGTGAACTCTTTCATTCTAAAATTGTAGATATGGATATTCATAGGAATTATGCTTATACCTGCAAGTGCCAATTTGATTGTATCCTTGTTGTCCTTGCATTTGAACGAACCCGGAAGGTTTACGCACTTGCTGCCCGGCCAGCATCGTTTAGTACCATCTTTGCACTCATCAATGTCTGAAATTCAAATCACAAAATGATAAATTATTGATCATGGGAAACATTAAGTTCAACAATACACTTGCATATAGCTAATAAAATCAAAACTCAATAAAAAAAGTCCAGTTTTAACAGGACCTGATCATTAGTTCATTACTAGTACTACTCAAAGATGAAACATGATGACTTAATTTCTGTTTCTTACCTTGACAAGGTTGCAGAAGATAGGGATTTCCATCAAACCCTTGTGGGCAGCTGCAAGAAAGCACCGACTGATTGAATGCCAAAGAAGTGCCAATATGGCATTTCTCATTTCCTCGAAACGCAACCGACGAAGCAGCGCCGTTGATAACACTCCATTCCAGTGCCACAGGAACATGGAGCATATGCCTAATGGCGCTATAGTTTGATGCAGCCTCAAACCAATCTTTATCAACCAGGAACGCATAGTCACTGCAATCCGGCATTCTACTGTCATTTCGGCCAGTCATGTTGCTCGGTCCTTCCACCATTATGCTAGCAGTGACAACTCTGAGATACGGAGGAATACTCGTCTGGCAACAATTAGTACCAATATCACAGCTATCAGAGTATCTACCGATATAATGCTTATCACAAATTGACCTACACCCGCCAACCACAGACTGGTCTGAGCTCACCAACGAGACAAAGCCGCAAGTCGCTGCTGTGAATCTGTTTTGTCTCTGAGAGTACACGAAAGGGCTTCCGGTCAGATCAGCAGGCTGGCTACTTCCTTTTACGTTGCAGAAGAACGTTACGGGGCTGTTCACCTGAAGCGCGCCGGCTTTGATGGAAATGTTGAGCACCTCCAGTTGTGTAAGCTTCAAGAAAGGCTTGTGCCTAGTAGACAGGTTGCAGTCTATTTCAAACCATTCGTCGAAGTAACAATCTTTATCAGGTCCGATCCCAAAAGGGAATGGGATGCTGACATTTCCGCATTTCTCTTGGCAACTCGGCTTTGCTATCGGCAGCGCCGCTCTAGATTCTGCTGCTACTCCTGGTGTTGAAGTGCTCAAGAACCATAAACATAAAACTACAACAAATATCATATGATGAACTAGGGATTGCATTCTATGTTTCCTTCTTTCTCTACAATCTGATATCGGCTAGATTGTTGCGGACATATCGATCTATATAGGTAACTATGGAGAGAGAAGTGAAACAGAGAAGTGAACCAAAACTAAAGAGCAACCTAGTGGACATGTGTGTTACTTGATTTCAGTCCTTTCCTTTTGTAATAACCTGTCATGGATCTCAATTTCCAGCCGCAGAAAATTTCATTTTTCAAAATGAATGGAACGACTCCCATGACAAAATTAAAGACCTTCACCAAACTCAACTGGTGATGCTCATCATGCCATTACTGGCTCACTGCTGATGTATAAATATATAGGTCCATATTAGTTACGGCGACTCTATTATGGTTCATGAACACAGAACACGAGCCTTGGGAGATAACTAGACTAACTTGCTTTCTCTTCCATGTCCACGTACAAATGCGCAACAACCACATTAACGTTCACATTATTGGAGATAGCTAGCTCGCCAGATCGACGACAGCGACTGCACACAGAGATTGGTGTCCCAACCCCCAGGTTTTCTGCTTCTTCCTGCATCTGTTTTTCTTCACAGGATTCATCTCTTTTGGCCCACTTGTCGTTCTATTGTCAATTCCGTTGTTTCAACTGGATCCTGCTTCTAAATGCTTTCTTTCGCTGTAATGCTAAAGGACTTGTTTGGTTATAACGTGTTCAACATTAATTCTAGGAAAATGATCGAGTGGAAAACAAAGAAATCTTTTCTCTTTTCTGTGACAACAAAATTTCATCCATTGATGATTGACCAGAGAAACAAATTAGTTAAAAGTCTCTTTTTTTTCGTGAATTGTGGAGGGAAAAATTTGTATTTTCTTTCTTCTCTCCTCCCCTCTCAGGCTCTCTGCCTTTTCCATTTCTTTTCTATTTTTTCCCATAAGTTTTGTACCTTCTGAAACTTCCTTTACTTCATTCCATAGAGTCCAAAACTAGAGGCCGTGATTAGTACATTGGTAATACATCACAAATGACAATGAATGAAAATGATTATGTCCTTGTTTGCAACGTCAAAAGACAAATGTGTTGGTACAAGAATTGTTGGCTATCCCTTTATGATCAAAACACAAGGATACATGCTACATGTTGTAGCCTGGTAGCAAGGACTACTCAAGTGAAGAATGAAGAACCTGACAGATCTCATGTGCATCAGGTAGTTCATGCATGTGCATCACATTCATTCACTAAGAATGGCAGCCGTGCTTGCCATCCCGATTAAACGGATACCCCTGCTGTATCTGTTCTATCTACTGGGTCTGACCATGTGCATATTCAAATGTGTTTGCTTCAGTTTCTAAGTGTTTGAATTTCAAATACCTTTTAGCAAAACATTAGTCTATTCGTACTTGAGCTCCAAGTTAGTCTAGGGTGGTGTGGCAAACCAACCCGTGACCACATAACTTGAGCCTTTGGG
>NC_020496.1:36210868-36220464 GCF_000184155.1 Fragaria vesca subsp. vesca | reverse complement strand
CTTAGAGCTGAGCATCAAACATTTCAAAACCCATTCCATTGTTCATTGTTCATGCATACCTTGAGAGTTGTCTAGGTGATGCAACCCGGAGAAGTCTTCATAAAGAATTAGCTAAGGAGTTAGTTAAGTTCGTGTGAAGCAAGTTGTAAGCTGTCTTTGAGAATTAGCTAAAGGTGTTAGTTGAATTCTGCATAGAAGCTTAGATTCGAGCTATGTGTAAAACACTTGAGTGACAAGAGAGCAAGTTCAGTTGTGTGCTAGTAGTTAGACTAGGCAGGATGGCTAGGTGTTGTGCCATCCTCTGAGTTGTGAGTCTTGTAAGAAGTGTCTTTACAATAGTGGAATAGTTTGTCTCTCAAGAGTTAGAGGCACGCAGTTTTTCTCCCTGGTTGCAGGGTTTCTGCGTATAAAAAACGTACTGGTGTTATATCTTTTACTTTCAGTACTCGCCTTTTTATTTACACAACTTAGTCTCACAGAAAACAGGATAGCACAATCTTTGCTATCCTTGTGCGCGGGATAGAGCAAAAAGTTGTCAGGGCCTATTCACCCCCCCTCTAGGACCTTCAAAATGAACAAAGAATAACGGAGTAATGATATTAAACTTGACACTAGTTTTCTATAAGTAATATGGTGATGGATTCATTCTGGAGGTGGGATTATTCAAACTCGTTATGTAATCATGTTATTAGAATTTTTCATTGATATCTGTACGGCCTCCAACACAGTGGTGACTTCTTTCATTGTTGGGCGCCTTTTGCCATTCAAATTTAAGCATCGTTTTGCAAGCTTAGCAACTGTCATAATCTCTCTCGTCGAGGCCTCATTCAAAACTTGTGCATTAATTATGTCAAATAGACGACCTTCTTGCATCACAACAATGAAATAGGCTGCAAGACTTCGGTATTCTTCTTCTTCGTTCACCATACTTACTACAGAAACCGGCTTTTGTCCACTTAAAAGCTCAACAAGAACCACGCCAAAGCTATACACATCACTTTTCTCAGTAAACTTGCTTGATCGGAAGTATTCTGGGTCCAAGTAACCAAACATCCCATGTACAAGAGTGGTTAAGTGCGTTTGATCAACAGCAACGGATCTTGAAGTTCCAAAATCAGCAATTTTTACTCTGTATTTTTCATCTAGGAGTATGTTCGTAGACTTGATATCTCTGTGATATATGGGACATGAAGCTGCTATGTACAAGTATGAAAGAGCTCCTGCAACTTCTGTGGCTATTCGCACACGCATCTTCCATGTAAGTGGAAGGTCCTCGTTCTTTTCATGGATATACTGGAACAATGTTCCATTAGGTATGAATTCATAAACCAAAAGTGGAACTTCCGTCTCTAAACAACAACCTAATAATCTGACCACATTCCTGTGCTTTATCTGCGAAAGAACGACAACCTCATTGATGAACTCCGAAAGTTGTCCTTCATCCACCATTTTTGATTTTTTTACAGCAACGATTCTTCCGTCTGCCAACATACCTTTATAAACAGTACCATGGCCTCCATGATCAACAACCCTATTGATACTAAAATTGTCTGTGGACTTCTCTAACTCATCTGATGTGAACAACTTGATCTTCTGAATGTTAACTTCACCAGATGAAAGTTGTTGTTTTAACAATAACCCACCATTCCGTTTGAAAAATATATTCTTCTGTTCAATGGTTTTTATTTCCTTTATGACTGTGTAGGCACACCATGCAGCAAGAACTAGTAACAACGTTCCAAAACCAATGCCAAAACCTGGATAAATCCAAAACATGTCATATATATACAGAAAACTCGTGTTTCTTCCTATTAAGATAGAGTGAATTTTGACCAAAAATCCAAAAGAAGAGATAGAGAATATATTGGACGTGCGTGGAGCATATATGCATACCTGAAAGCACCCAAAATGATCCATATGTACGTTTGAGTGCAGAGAACACCACCACTTTTACCAGCAAAATAACTACAGTGAACGCTACTCATACCTGAGTTGCACATGTAACTCCCCACGGTATTCCGACACACATCTTCACTAATGTGCAATACCTCATCTAAACCACTACAAGGGTTTCCGTGCTTGCATTCGTCAATATCTGAATAGTAAAATAACACATAAGCACAATTCACCCCTGTCAGATGTGTGCAATCAAGTTGGAGGCTTAATTAGATATTATTAAACATGTGATTTAGTGCGGATTGACCTAAATTTGGATGTGTTTTGTAGTAGAAATCCAAGCCGATTTGCTATCTGATAGATTGTTGATAGCTTAATCCAAATCCGTCTCTGACGGATTTGTTGAGACCTGATTCGTAAGCTCAATCAGCTTATAATAACAAATATTCTTAATTCTAAATAATAATAATATTAACTTTTTTTTCATAATATACCTCACTAAACACTAATACAAAAAAAGAGTGAAATTCGCACTTCTCATCCTATCATTCACACTTCCTCTTTTACTTTTTGGTTAAAATTTTTTTAAAAATAAGATTTTAAGTTACCAAAAGAGGAAAAAATAGTAAAATATGGAGTGTGGATTTCAAACTGTTCTCGTCGAATGATTGTTTTATTATGTGGAGTGTGGACTATTTTCGCACTCAAAATGCGGAGTGTGGATTGTTTTCACAAAATGTGGAATATGGCGTGACAATATAACCTCAATATATATATACTTTACATACCTCGACAACCTCCAGTTGGCAGATAGGGATTTCCTTCGAACCCAGCACGACATAAACATCTCATCTCTGCAAACTTGTTGTTTGTTGCCGCCGACGCCATGTAGACCGTGCAAATCGTTGTTGGATCGGGGGGAAGTAGTATATAAGTCTCTTTCCCATTAGGAAAGAATATGGAGTCGTCATGACTAGAGTACGATGACTGAGATGAGATGTTATACAAGTCTAAAACGAAGCTCCATTCTAGCATCACAGGAACTCTGTCCTGACCGGTGATAGTTCTAATAATTGATAAACTGTTGTTCTCGAGCTATGCTTGGTCAACTAGGAATACATAGTTGTAATTAGCAAACAGTAGTTGGCTCTTCATAACATTCTCTCCAGATTCAGGTCGTAACTCGCTGCTGATCACAGTGAGATATTGAGGGAGAGTAGTCTGGCAACAGTTAATACCAAGACATCTGCCATAGCTCCATGTACCCTGATCACAAGTCGACATGCACCCACCAACAATACGCTGATCAGGATCTGACTTCACCAAGGCAAAGTACCCACAACTCGCTGCTATGAATCTGTTGCCTTGCTGAGAGTACACAAAGGGGCTTCCGGTCAAGTTTGGCCCTAGTTGTTCAGTTTGCGGTGCTCCTTCGTAGAAGAAAGTAACATGGCTGTTAACGTGAAGATTCCCATTGATAGAAATATTCAGGACCTCTAACCTGGGATTGGTGTGCTTCAAGAAAGGCTTGTGAGGGCTTGTAGCGTTGTTGCACTCTATTTCATACCATTCTTCAAGGTAGCACTCACTATTAGGTCCAATCCCAAAAGGGTAAGGGATGCTAACATCTCCGCAAACAATTGGCAATTAAGCTTTGCTATAGGTGGTGCTTCTGAAGGTGCTACTGTTTCTGTACTTGGTGTTACAAGCCATAACAGCATAAGGGTCATTTGGGCCAGCAATTGCATATTGTATCTAGCCAGCTAGTTACTAAAGAAACCTTCTTATTTATAATGAGAAGTTTGTCTCTGATGCTGTGAGATCGTTCTATATGTTCTTGTTATTGCGGCCTAGGGTTTGTTGTGCGGCCATTAGCTAGGAATATCCTCTTTGGAAACCATGGGGCAATACAAAACAATCTACACACACAAGCAAACACAACTTGCAGATTCCATGCATATTTGTGGAGGCGCAGAAAGCCAAACTCACATTTCCTCCTCAGTGATGCAGGCTAGCTAAGAGATCGAGGCCTCTAATTTAACAAGTTCCATATCTCATTTTCAAACAGTTGTCGAGCTTGTACTCTATCATGTCATATTCATTTTTAAACAATTGTCAAGCTTGTAACCTCTATCATGTCGACAATACTTAGCATGTTGTAAACAGTACCTTAATGTTGAGAGTATGAGGAAAATGGAAAAATGGGACCTTATTTATGGATTCATAAGGAGTCGGCCGGTCAGCTTCTTCATTGCTAATAAATTTAGCTGTAAATGCCAAGCTTGAGCATGCCTTATAGCACATGGGTTCAACGTCGCCTACTATATGTTGGTCGCATTAATTTGTTGGGACGTGTTAAGAGTGCATGTGAATCTAACATGCATGATCGAGAAAACGAAGACATTGCTTATAAGTTAATAGGGATTCGATGATGAGCGTGTGTAAGAGTACTATGAATCGTACATGGATATGAGAAGTTGTTAACGAGTTATTAAGGATTTGAACCCCTCATGAGGACATTGCCTATATGTATATATGGATTCCTAGATGGGGATGAGGACGTGTCAAGATGTAGCTAGCTTGAATTATAAATCCTACATGGAAAAATGAGGTAAACCACCATATTAATTATCATAATATATGATGCACATTAGAAGTTATTCTTGGACATTTGGAATTGGATGGCCTCCAACTCTGTTGTCACCTCTCTCATTGTAGGACGTTTCTTTCCTTTCAAATTCAAGCATCTCTTTGCAAGCTGAGCAACTATCATAATCTCTCTTCTAGATTCATGTCTGGAAACCTGAGGATCAACAACTTCAAAAAGACGATCTTCTTCGATTGCATTAATGAAATATGTTGTCAAACTTTTATACTCCTTTAATTGTGATCTTTTCTTTGTCGAAATTGGGTTTTGCCCAGTCAAGAGCTCGACAAGAACGACTCCAAAACTATAGACATCACTTTTGTCTGTAAACTGATTTGATTGGAAGTATTCAGGGTCCAAATAGCCACATGTGCCTCGTAGAAGTGTAGTCATATGAGTCCGATCGACAGAAACTAGTTTTGAAGTTCCAAAGTCGACAAGTTTTGCACTATACTTTTCATCTAACAATATATTTGTAGACTTGATGTCTCTATGATAAATGGGAAATGAAGCTGCAGAGTGTAAGTATGAAAGAGCACCTGCAATTTCTGTGGCAATTTGTAGGCGCATTTTCCATGTAAGTTGAAACTCTTTGATCTGCTCTGCGATATACTGCGATAGAGTTCCATTTGGTATGAATTCATAAACCAAAAAAGGAACCTCAGTCTCCAAACAACAACCCAATACTCTAACCACATTTCTGTGGTTGATTTGAGATAGAATGACAAGTTCATTAATGAATTCTGATCGTTTTTCTTCATCAACTATCTCAGACTTTTTTATCGCAACGATTCTTCCATCTGCAAGCATACCTTTATAAACAGTACCTTGACCACCTCGGCCAACAACTCTATCAATATTGAAATTATCGGTGGACTTCTCTAGCTCCTTGAATTTGAACAACTTGATTTTCTCAATATTAAAATCACTTGAGGATAATTGTTGTTCCAGCAGTAAACCACCATTTCGTTTGAAAAACATTGCCTTGCACTGAATGTTTTTTCTTTTCTTTCTGACTTGCAATAGGCACCATACACCGATGAGTAGTAAGAATAGTCCCACACCTGCATACATGCATAACTCAAGAAATGAATCATCTCGCTGAATATATGTCATGCAGGTTCTATTGATACAAGTATATAGATGCATGCACACTGGCTATATATTTGCTAGCTAAGTGCCCAAATTTCATAGATTAAAAAGCATTCGAAACTCTAATGAGTTCTAGAAGGTAAAGAAGCATACCAGAAATAATAGGTTTGATTCTAGAGGTCCGAGGCTTTCTACTTTTGTACGAGTAGCACAAAGAACCACCACTTGCATAATACTTGCATGCATAACTCGTTATGTTTGAGTAGCATTCATACCCTCCAACAAAATTTTGACATTTAGCGTCCATAGATTGCCATATACCAGGAGAGGTACCTTTACATTGATCAGGGTCCTGGCATTCATCAACATCTGAAATATGATCTTGTAAGAGAAAGCAGACACTAAAGTTAAGAGTGCATATTATTAAGAGAATCCTTGACAAGGACTAAAGCCTTACCTTGACAAGGTTGGAGAAGATAAGGATTTCCTTGAAAGCCAGCCGGACAGGAACATTGAAGCATTGACATGTTATTTGCCGAAGAAGTGGTGGCGTCATATTTTCTGCAATAGGGTGTTGAGCCATGCTCGTCCATGGAGGCAAGTGCAGCCCAATTTATATGAAAGGATGCTGAGACGTCAAGACTGATCGGATAAGTGTTAGCAATGAATCGTTCAAAAGTTTTGAACAATGAACTATTATTTTCTAAAACGAAGCTCCAATCCAGCACCACTGGGACGCTCTTCACATTATGTATAGCTCGAAAGCTCGAAAAATTATTCAAGAACCATTCCTGCTCGATGAGGAAGGCATAGTTGTGACCTGTGGATATATCTTCATATTGTATGATCTCAGTAGCAATTGCAGTGAGATATGGGGGAAGTATAACCTGGCAACAGTTGATACCGACGCAGCTAGCAGTTGTGTGATCATCACATGTTGACATGCACCCACCAACTGCATGCCCATCAGAGTTGATAACAGAGGCAAAGAAGCCACAACTCACTGTGCAGTGAATCTGTTGGCGGAGTGAGAGTACACGAAAGGGCTTCCATTCAAATTTGGCACTAGGAGACTCTCCTTTTCTTTGAGGCCATAGAAAGTAACAGGGTTGTTAACACGAAGCGTGCCATCGATAGAAATGCTCAGAACCTCCAGTCCGGTAAGCCTCAAGACAGGCTTGTATTTGGTAAACTCGTTGCAGTCTATTTGATACCAGTTGTTGAAGTAACAGTCTTTATCAGGTCCGATCCCAAAAGGGTATGGGATGCTCACATCTCCGCAGAACTGTTGGCAATTAGGCTTTGCCGTCGGTATAAATTGATCTGATAATTCTGCTGCGTCACTTTTGTCTAATATTAGAAAGGAAATCGCAATATATATGAACCAGAAATTGCATATTGCACTACTCATTACGCACGTACTAACTCTTACCTCCGACTTGTTTATCGGGAATTTATATATGTGGTTTCTGTTCTTGTAAGTAGCTATCTTGTCGGTTTGCATGATCTCGTGTGTTTTTGCTTTAGTTTCTTGATGTTGTCATTGGGGGCTGCTGTTACATATTTTCTTGTTTGTGATTTATCCCAGTCCTTGTGTAAGTATATCCTTGACGGGGACATTGTTATATTCTTTAGTTTCTTTATTCACAAATAGTATTACTGGCCTGCATTATAATTAAGTGATACTCATGCATGAAACCACCAATGCTCGTCCACGATCTCTCTGTTCCTTGTAACTTTTGATGATTACTATTTTATAAATGGACAAGTTTTAGATACACCCTTATGGTGAATCATAGGAGATATTAGTCAAGGAGAACATAGCATAGTGAATATCGTACGTAATAGAAATAATTAAGCACGAAGCTGGAACACCATCCATGCACGCGTCGATATGATCACATTGAACTTTGCAATAACACAACGAACATCACAGTTGTCAATTGAACTATCTTCAACAACTTCAGTCCCTTTTCTCCATAAACTGATCGACATAGCTAGTGACATTGAAAGTATTCTAGGACCAAGTAACTAAAAATATACCTAGAGAAGACACAAGTCCGAAATATATGCATGCAATTATTGTAGCAGCTAAAACAAACTATCTTACATCACAAGAAATGAAGAAATAGTTTGTTCACCAGGTCTGAGTGGTTGATTGTTGATACTCCAGTAAGGAAGAACTCGGACCTTCAAACGAAGCTGACTGATCACCTGAGCTTGAAACAACATCCCAAAGCTTAACGGAATCATTTTCTGAATACTCAATCCCTACATCATACTGAGCATTAGAAGTATTTTTTGGCAACATTTGGATGGCCTCCAACTCCATTGTGACCTCTCTCATTGTAGGGCGATTTCTTCCATTTAAATCCAAGCATCTTCGTGCAAGGTTGGAAACTACCCTAATCTCTTTTCCTTTGCCCTCTCTCCGAACACGTTCGTCCAGAATGTCAACTAGAGTATCTTTCTGCATTGATACAATGAATTTAGTGGCAAGACTTCTGTAATATTCTTCTTCTTGTGGCCTTGTTATTGCGGAAATTGGCTTTTGGCCGGTCAAGAGCTCAACAAGTACTACTCCGAAGCTGTACACATCACTCTTATCCGTAAACTGACTTGACTGGAAATATTCAGGGTCCAAGTAACCGAATGTGCCGTGTACAGCTGTTGTTAGATGAGTCTGGTCAATGGCAATTGATCTTGAAATTCCAAAGTCAGCAACTTTTGCTCTATACTTTTCATCTAAGAGTATGTTTGATGACTTGATGTCTCTGTGACAAATGGGAAATGCAGCTGCAGAATGTAAGTACTCCGGCAATTTCTGTAGCAATTCGTAAGCGCATTCTCCATGTAAGTGGAAATTCCTCATTTTGTTCATGGATGTACTGGGAAAGTGTTCCATTCGGTATGAATTCATAAACCAAGATAGGAACTTCTGTCTCTAAACAACATCCCAATAGTTGAACCACATTCCTATGGTTGATTTGCGAAAGAATGACAACTTCATTGATGAATTCTGTAAGCTTTCCTTCATCGACTTTTTTCGACTTTTTCATAGCAACAATTCTTCCATCTGCCAACATTCCTTTATAAACAACACTTTGAGCTCCTTGGCCAATGATTCTATCATTATTGTAACTATCCGTAGACTTTTCTAATTCCTTTGACGTGAACAACTTAATTTTCTCGACATTAACTTCACCTGAGAATAATTGTTGTTCCAACAATAAACCGCCATTTCGTTTGAAGTATATTTTCTTGCGCTGAATCTTTTTCCTTTTCTTCACCACTTTGTACACAAACCATGTACCAATCAGGAGTAGCAATAGCCCGACACCCGCACCAAGACCTGCATTTGTACAATTTGATACATTCAAGTGCCAAGAAGTTGCTACAGTATTAGAAGAAAAAAGAAATGTACTCTACAGTACATACCTGGAAGAATAGTTCTGATCTTGTGATTCTTGTCCATCCTAGCAATCGGACTGCTGTTCACGTAGCATGATGAAGTAATAGCTAAACCAGAGCGATCAGCAAAGAATTCACATGTAGCGCCAGTTACATTTGAATAGCATTTGTAACCCCCAACAAAATTCTCACATGTTTCTCCATTTTTGACGCACTGATTACTCCCCTTGCATTCATCAATATCTGAAATGTACTTGCATAAAGGCAAAATGGATCAGACATGAACATGAATGGGAGAGTCTAGAGATCTTCATTCGATATTATTCTTTAGCTAATTCTCTTACTATTAAAATTTAGATACAGGTGTCGAACACAGTCCAAGGGTTTATATATCATTAACGATATGCCATAGTTAACTCCCCACTGATACAACAAAATAATAATATACATGATTTTTTTTCTATGACATCACAAAAAATAGTTGCATATACTTATTATTTTTCTTTTCTATTTTTTCCTATGATTAATGAGATAGTGGGAACTCAAAGTT
>NC_020496.1:36207145-36208162 GCF_000184155.1 Fragaria vesca subsp. vesca | reverse complement strand
ATATATAATGTTTATCAGGTAAGGACCTCCTTACCTTAGATAAGGTACGGATTTCATTATTTGACTCACTTTTCGATCATATTTTCTTATTTCAACCGTTTAGATTTTAGGTATATATGAGTAGATCATCTCTATAAATTTTCAGCCAAATTGATAATCATTAAGATATTTAAAACTGTGATTTAGAACTAATAGAACGTATGGTTCAGGATGAACAGATTCAGTTCGTTCATTGATTTAGTACATTTTTGATACCTTAATGATAACCAAATTAGCTAAAATTTTGTAGAGATGATCAAGTCATGTATATCTAAATAGTGAACGGCTATGATGTGAAAATATGATCAAAAAATAGGTCAAATTAAGGAAATCCATGCCTTAGCTAAGGTAAGGAGGTCCTTATTCACAAAAGGTTATATATATATATGTATATATATATATACAGTCCTTCTCGGTTGTGGACGTCCGCACCGAAGGTTTCAGTGCGGATTTCCATTTTTGCACCACTTTCCGATCGAATTTCCTCAAATTTCCTTCTAGACATATCTAGATCATCTTGTGTAGATCATCTTTGCAAAATTTCAGCCAATTTGGTGATCGTCAAGGCCCACAAAATCGAAAAACAAATGGAGATGATGAACCGGACAGAATTCAGTCCGTCATATTTGTTTTTCGATTTTGAAGGCCTTAACGATCACCAAATTGGCTGAAATTTTGCGGAAATGATCTACACAAGATGATCTAGATATGTCTAGAAGGAAGTTTGAGGAAATTCAATCGGGAACTGGTGCAAAAATGGAAATCCGCACCAAAACTCAGGTGCGGACGTCCGCACCTGAGAATTCCTGTATATATATATATATATATATAGGCCGGATCAAAGGCGCATGTCCGCACGAGCCTTAAAGTGCGGACGTCCCTCCATTCACTTTCGTACGGCGCTGTCTCGCCGGAAAACTGGAATTCGGTGGACTCGCCGGGGAGGGAAAGTGGTCGGAGACGCTGCTAGAGTCCGTT
>NC_020496.1:36204049-36207125 GCF_000184155.1 Fragaria vesca subsp. vesca | reverse complement strand
ATATGTTGGGTTTCCAGCCCATGTGTTTTTCCTAAGGTGTTTCATCTTAGAGTATGGTGTTCCAATAAGGAAAGTAAATCCTTATTGATGATGGTATACCTGTAATCTTGGTTGATTACAGAGAAGGAAGGAGGCATTATTGCCTACCACTAATAGGAATAGGATTCCTATTTGGTGAAGAGATCTGAAGATCCTTATGGCTATATAAGGAGAGGTTTAGTTCTAGGTCTTGTATCGCAGAGACAAAGAGCAAAGTGTGTTCCATTCTCGGTTAGAGGGTGAGAGAGGGCAGAGAGGAGAGAGATAGGAGGAGAAGTGAGAGAGTCTTTGTTTTCTTATTCTTTCTTGTGTACCCATTATTAATATAGTGGAAGTGTTTTCTGCCGGTGGATGTAGGCAAAAATTTTGCTGAAACACCTTAAATCTGTGTTCTTTGTGTCTTATCTCTGTGATTGTTTCTCTTGATTTGCTGTGTTCTTTTGGGGTTCCTTGACATACATAATTGGCCGATATCTCAACAATATATATATATATATATATGTCCTTCTAATGAGAAATCCATTTTTTAATTTGTTTATTTCTAGTGAGAGGTTATTTGACAAACTTCCGATCACTAAATCATATCTCAAATATTTAGTACGAAAATAAAGACAAAAAACGACGTCGTTTTAGAGAGATTTGTTTTTTCGGTTCAATTCGGTTTTTTTTCAAGGGCCGAAACCAAAAACCAAACCAAAC
Organism: Fragaria vesca subsp. vesca; assembly: GCF_000184155.1. Classification (NCBI taxonomy): domain Eukaryota; kingdom Viridiplantae; phylum Streptophyta; class Magnoliopsida; order Rosales; family Rosaceae; genus Fragaria; species Fragaria vesca. The sequence continues at coordinate 36,206,387 of NC_020496.1, read as the reverse complement.
TAATTTGGTTCAGGTTCGGTTTTTCTTAATTCGGTTTGGTTTTTTCCGTTTTCGGCTCAGTTTTTTTCAGTTTTCGGTTTCAAAATTCCACCCCTACCTGATGTAGCAATAGTTGGCCGTATGGCTTAGCCAATGAAGTTATTCATTTATCTACAAAAAAAAAAAAAAACCAATATATTCAAGTTGTATTTTTATAACTTCGATACTATACAAAGTGTTTTCAATAGCCATATATGCTAATAAAATATAGTCCCGATCTTTAGGAGCTCTGCATACGATACATATGTTTCGTGCAGCGAGCGGCGGCGGTGTCTTCGTCATACAGCTTGAGGATGGCTTGCGGTGTAGGGTTAGTGTATGCAGGACCAGTGAAGTTTCTTGTGGAACTTTGAAGTTAGGATTTGGCTGTGATATCGATCTTGAATTGCGACATTGGTTTTCTAGGCAACGTTGGGGTCCGGTCTTTGCATATTTCCTCAGCAGCGGTGTGGATCCGAGATTGGATCTTGTATCTAAGTCGGTGGTAGAGGCATGGTTTGGTGTTCACTCGCATCAAGTCGGATCTAGATCGGGTCACGCGGGCTTGAGGTTTCTTTGAGGCGGCGACGCCATGGGTTGAGGATCTAGAAGGCCACCGGATTAATCTGATGGTCGAAGACTCCACTGAAGTGTTATCTCAGTTTCGGCCTAGCTAGGTGCGAGGAAGAAAAAGGAGGGGTTTTCGGCCTCAGTGTCTGGGCTGCCGAGTGAGGAATAGTAAACTGGCCCTACATGGCCTCCATCTTCTCCTGCTCTCTCATAAAGGTTGGGTATGTGTTATGCTTTTTGTGGGAGAAACACCTCTAGCCTATATGATTGTTAAAACGTAGTTGTTTAATGTAAAAATGCACACCGTTAGATCTCTAGCGTCAAACTCGTCAGGACAAATGTTTTATTCTACGGTCGTATAGGTGCAAAGATTATTTCGCTTTCTAGTATAGTTTCTACCTTTTTGGACGTAAGTAGTTTTTTAGATTTCCTATTCAAATTGTAGTTATATATAGTTAAATAAAGAGCTTGCTCTTTGAAGCTTGCTCCTACTTGACCTAACAATATATAGTCGTATGACTCTAAGCCAATGAAATTAAATAAAGAGCTTGCTCTTTGAAGCTTGCTCCTACTTGACCTAACAATATATAGTCGTATGACTCTAAGCCAATGAAGTTATTCATCTTTCTAAAGAGAACTTTTATATTATAAGAGTGTAGTCGGTAGTTGGGAACTACCTTCCCCGCCCATAGACCAGTCATGAAATTTGTAAATATGATGTATATCCTACCTCGTCATGGTGAAAGATCATCGGTATCACATCGGGAAGGTGTTCGTTCAAGCTCCACAAAAAGACACATTGATAATAGTTATGTGCACTTTGTCCCACATTGGTAACATGTAATAAAAGGGAACCTTCCTTCGCTATAAAAGGAAGACTTCTCATATGTAGAAGGATGATGGATGATGATCCCTACTCACTCCCCAAAAGCCTATTGGCCATGATAGTTGATTTGTAAATGGACGTAGTCATGTCCTCCGATGGCATAGTGAACCACTATATGTCCTTGTATCTATCTTGCCCATGTTGTTTCTTGCTCATGTTCGTGTTCCACCGTGATTCTACATAGCCTCCGGGATTATGTTTAATTATGCAGAAACAAAGAGTATCTCTAACAACTCGTGTAAAACTAAAAATATATCTATTTTAGAGGAAAAACATATTTATTTGGCTCCAACAGCTCATGTAAAGCATCATCTATAATACAAAAAGTGGGAAGAGGAAAAAAAAATTTCTTTATATCTATAAAATATTCTCAAAATTTGTATATTCATGTAGAAATCTCTAAAATTTATTGCTTGTCTTATAAAATTCATTCTCTCTCCTCTAAAAAAGAAAAAATGTTATAAAATTAAAACATTTATGATTTAACATTATATTTGGGGTTTAATTTGAATAAATATATAATATCTATATAGATTCATTAAAATATACAGAAAAACATTTAATTTTGTATAATAGAATAGAATAGCTGTTGAAATTGAGCTCCTTTTTTATTTTTTTTAAAGATATTGTGATTTCGTCCTATGTCATAGAATATTAATACAAGAGTGCGGCTATTGGGACCTCCAAATTTGCTCATTATACCTCCCTGTCTCTTTACACCTCCTTTTTATTTTTAAAAACAAGCATTTGCTCATTAGACCTCCTTTCAAATTCCAAAAATAACCTTAGGTTTGTTATTCATATATATTTCAATAATTTACTCATTATACCTCTTATTCGCTCTCTAGACCTCCCACACTTTCA
>NC_020496.1:36198316-36204029 GCF_000184155.1 Fragaria vesca subsp. vesca | reverse complement strand
TCTCTCTCTCTCTCTCTCTCTCTTCTCTCTCTCTCTCTCTTTCTCTCTCTCTCTCTCTCTCTAGACCATCACTCTCATGCCGGCCTCTCTCTCCATTCTCACCGCTCCTTCCTCCACCGCCACCTTCAACTACACCACCCCCACCAACGCCACCTCCAACTTCGTCCCCATAAACGCCACCACCCTCAACACCGTCAAGACCCTCTTCAACATCACCCGACCACCTCCGCACCCTCCTCGGAGCCAACAACCTCCCCCTCTCGACCCGACCCGACTCGCCCGTCCTCGCCGCAACAAGCTCCTCGTCCCCTTCTCTTGCACCAAGCCTCAGATCTGAGTCACATTTCTCTCTCACCCGACTCACCCGTCTCCGTCGTGGTCAAAACGCTGCTGCTGCCACCTTTCTCTCTCTACGAAGCCTTCCCGCCGACCCACCACCGTCCCTCGAAATTTCAAAGGGGTAAGAAATCAAGGTAAGTTCTTCAATTTTTCTGGTTTAATTAGCTTTGATGATAGATTTATGTGTTTTTGTTTAATTTGATTTTGATTTTAATTTTGGTTAGGATGTGATTGGTATGATGGTGGTGGCATGGTGGTTATTTGGTACAGTGGTGGTGGTGGTATATTTGGGGCAGATTGTTGGCATGAAATTGAAAAGGAGATATTGTATTGAAGTTTACTAACCCCCAGTAGAAGTTTACTGGGGGGCAGTAAACTTCTACTAGGTTTACTAGGGGGCAATGAATTTGTTTATTAGGGTAAGAATATGTATATGTTGTGTATAATTGGCATGAAATTGAAATGAATATACTGTATTGAATTTTACTGACCCCCAGTAGAAGTTTACTGGGGGCAATAAACTTCTACTGGGTTCACTAGGGGCCAATAAAGTTGTTTATTAAGGTAAAAATTGGTATCTGTTGTGTGTTGTGCCCCTGAAATTGAAAGGGAGTTTTTTTTTTGCAAGTTTACTGATCCCCAGTAGAAGTTTACTGGGGGGTAGTAAATTTTATTTTTTTCATATGCAGTTTATAAATGCAAGTTTTTACTACTTATATGCAGGATGAGAAAAAATTCAAGACAATTAGTTGTTATTTCTGAAACTTGCGGTGGTGATGGTGGTATTTGGGGCGGTCGGAGTGAGTGGATAAAAACCTACGATGGCGTTTTATTTTTTTAAAATTTTTTTTAGCCTTTAGCGACGGAATTCAACTATTCCGTCTCCTAAGTGGATAATTTTTTTAATTGTAAAATAAAATCCATCGTCTAAGTGCTTAGGAGACAAAAGTATTCCGTCTCCTAAGAACCACTTAGGCGACGAAATTTTAGGTTCCGTCGCCTAAGTGTCTACCTCACCACACTTAAGCGACAGATCTTAGCCGACGGACGTTTCGTTTCCTAAGTACTTAGGAGACGAAATCTATCATTTAGGAGACGAAATAATTCCGTCTCCTAAGTGTTTTTTTCCAGTAGTGTGGGTCTCCTTCTTTTGTAATCATTTACGAATTAAGGTTGGGTTAGAGCCACATGGGTAGGATTAGGAACGAGTGTAGTACGTTGAAGAGAAGGACTTTTAGGCACCGAAAATGAGAGGGTTCAAAGCAACAAAAAAAAAACATGGTATCTACTATCTAGTCCCCTTTTTTTTTCTTTTTTGAAGAATATCTAGTCCTCTTTATTTGTGTACCTTTTAACCCCAAAAAAACAAAAAAAAAAAAAAAAGAAAAGCCTAATCTACATCAAGAGTTTAAGACATCTTTAGTCCCTGCAAACACCCGGCCACCCTTAAAATAATGTCAAAGAAACAAGTAATGAAATAAATCCGACCATGTACCTTGGCAAGGTTGGAGAAGATACGGATTTCCTTCAAACCCCAGCGGACAGACGCAGCTGCAGTCAAGCCTTGAAACATTATTGTACGACGAAGAACTAGCCTCGCAATAGGGTCTCGAGTCATTATAGCTTGAGTGTGATCCGATGAACCCCTTGAATATTGTGAAGTATGAACTATCATCATATAATCTTATGTTCCAATCAAGAACCACAGGAACCATTCCCATACTCGCCTCAATAGCCCTGAATCTCGGTAAATCTTCCAAAAACCATGCTTTCTTGAGCTCCATAGTGGTATTTGAAATATTATAATTCTGAAACCATGTTTGCTCGGCCAGGAAGGCGTAGTCGTAATACGTCAGCAAGTGTTCATCAGTTTCTAAATATTGTATCTTTGTAGCGATCAAAGTGAGATATGGAGGGAGAGTAGCTTGACAGCAGTTAATACCATTAAAACAATCATATAATTCATATCGATATGAATATCCATATGATGAATTATATCCATGAATATCGTCTATACTCGAATCTGCATTACAAGCTGAAAAGCACCCACCAAGAACAAGCTCGTCAGATTCTGACCTTACCAACGCCGAGAATCCACAGCTCATTACATTGATTCTGTTGGATGTCTGTGAATATATGAGAGGGCCTCCTGTCAAATTCGGGGCCAACTGCCGAGTTGATCTGTTTCCTTCGTAGAAGAAAATCGCCGGGTTGACAACTAGTAGAGTACCTTCCATAGAAATATTCAGAACCTCTAGCTTCGGCTGTGTGCGCCTCAAGAAAGGCTTGTGACCTCTGGAGTTGTTGGTGCACTCTATTTCAAACCATTCGTCGTAGTAACAATCTTTGTTAGGGCCGATCCCGAAAGGGTATGGGATGCTAATATTTCCGCAATGAGTTTTGCAATTAGGCTTTGCTATCGGCCATGATAAGGATGATGACGTTGCCATGGTACTTGTTGACCAGAACCTTAACAGAAGAGTGATATGAACTAGCAATTGCAATAATATTACTGCCATTGAAGTTTTGATCTTCTTCTAAATTTCTGTCTTGTTGGTGTGTAGCTCCTTTCATGGTGTATTTAAATGAAGGATATGCCAATTAGTCATTGATATCCAAGTACATCATACTGCTTATTGATCAGGAGGAGCATTAGGCATGCTGACGTGGTTTTTCGGAGCACTGAAAAATTTCTCAGCACGTAATTATTTAAAACAAAGTCTTCGTTGACCAAGAATAAGATTATAAATTCAACAAAATCAGCTAGAGCATTTTTTTTTTGGTCTGAAAAATGAGTGAGAGAGGAATGACCCCCTAACACTCTTATGCATTAAAAAAGAAAAGAAAGAAACATCAAGAGAGGGGGATCAGACCAAAACCTCTTATAACAAAATAACAACGAAACAAAACTAGAAAAACTAAAATTGGGGAAGACCCGTAAGGTCATTATATATAATATCAAAACTAAGTATATATTTTAATATAAAAAACTAAAGTATATATTTTGGGGAAAAAAAAGATATAAAGTATAGTCTTTTGAGCAATAATGACAATTAATTTTTAAAATTACTGTTTTGCTCATGACTTATTGAGCAAAAAAAGTCTAAACACATGCCACATTATCGATTTAACGGAAAAACTAACGGTAGATACCATATTTGGTAACGATGCAATAGTTGAGGTACCAATTTAGGTAATAAAAATTCGTAGGTAGTAAAAAGTACCTTTCACAATAATTAGGGTACCATTTCAGGTTTTTACCCAATATAAATTGTGTTTTTGCTTGTTGGTAGCACTATATTAATATTGTGTAGTTTCTCTTCTTCTTTACAAAGCGCACACAAGACTGATCTGCTGAAGACTAGCTAGTGCCAAACTGCCAAACGGTCCACTTTTACACCCTTGTAAAAGGAAAATATGTGTGAAGTCATTGTTGACTGATGGAAATTTGCCTTGTATTAGTCTAGAATGCCAGCTTGATGGTTGGTAGTCGTCAACAATATATTCAATATATTCGATTCCACTACTTTCTATACCACTCATTGTTTCCACATAAATTGCTCTACGGGTTCAGAACTGTCCAGGATGCGTTTGGAATAACGGACATTTACTTGTGTTGACTGAGAGAGTGAGAGTCGTCGATGCTTTGATAGGAAAAAATGGAAAAATACAGGAAGTGGCTAGCTTATAAATATATTGACGGTGAATTAGGAGGAAGGATATCACCTGTTCCCACCAAACCAGTGCCGCTAATGATAATTCGCCATGTGTCATCCTACTCAACAGCAGCTAACGCTGTTAACATCAGTCGGAAAACAAAAATCAGAAAACCAACATCAACCCAGAAAACAAAAATCAAGTACTCTACCGACGCATTTGCCTCTCTCTCTCACTCCTGCTGCTTCAATTCATTTTCTACCATATCTAATTATAATGGAAAAGAATGGGAAAAGACGAAGAGCGAGGAATGAATCTGAAGCTTTGGTTTACACAAAGAAAAAACCCCAAATCTATTGTCTGCAATTTTGTTTGCTTGGTGTGGAATTCTGTTTTTGGTAATGATTTAGCAAACAAAATTGATCAAGTATAAGCATTAAAATTGCAGACAATAGATTTGGGGGTTGAAAGAGGACAATGGAAATTTTGGGTGAGCTAAAATTGAATTGTGGGTGAGCTGGTTGTGATCGAAGGGTGTGAACTAATAGACTTTGTGGAGTTTGAAAAGAGATAAAGAAAGATGGAGAGCGATCGATGCTTCGTTTGAGAATTCAAGCCATAAGAAATTGAGAATCTCATCCTTAAGAATACAGCAAGTGTTAGAAAATCTGGAAATAACCACCAAATATGAGAGTATTGTCATCTCCTTGGATCGTATATATAATTTCCCACTTGCCATGGGTTTTTGGTTTACATGTTCATCTTCTGGAAAGATAACTCTTCAAGCTTGTTTGCTTAACCTTGGATTCCATCTCAGATCTGGGTTTGGAACGTGGTTGGAGAAGGAAGAAGAAAAGACTGGGAGATATTTTCCTTTTACTAAATCTCAAAATTAAAAGTAGTTAACTCTAACTCTGTTAGCGTTCTGTTGAATTTTGTTAAATGGATGTCCACGTGTTAATTTCTTATTGATGGCACAGGTTTGGCATTGGGAAATCCGGTACAGGTGATTTCCTTCCGAATTAGGTAGGTATATGGTATATTGACTTGATGAAGACATGCAGAACATCAAATAATAAATACATATTACAAGTAGAATATATACATCCCCAATGGCAGAACTTGATTAGGAGGCAATTTCGAACTCGCATGAACCCTCCCGACACTTCACTTAACCAACGTTCAGGTGGAACCACCATCAGAGGCTGGCCCTGGTGAACGTGAAACAACACCCGATGCTAGACAGATTTAGTAAATTTAGTAAATATTGAAAATTTATTTTTCATATTAACGTTAATTCAAATTTCTATCTTTTTTTTGGGCCAATGATAAAAGGGTACAGTTAGATGTAATAAATGATAACACAGTTAATAAATATTCATTGATGATAAAACAGTACCTCTATTTAAATCTCTTAAAGCGTTGCCCATGAAATAAAAAAATTACGATCTATGCCACTGTTCTCTTAAAGCGTTGCCCCTAAGAATGAAAATAACTACGAATTATGCCACTGACGCCGTTACCCCATCCACGCCGTCACCCCCATATCTGAGTCCCCCACCTCTGATTTTCGTTTCAAAAATCATTTCACTTTCCCTCAAAACTATCGAAACCGCTCCTCTCTCAATCTCGCTGAAAACCCTAATTCCCTGTGTCTCCGGCGAATCCATCATCCATCTCTCTCCGGCGAATCCGTCGTACTCCCCAGTAACTGTCG
>NC_020496.1:36135470-36192468 GCF_000184155.1 Fragaria vesca subsp. vesca | reverse complement strand
GTGTCTGAGCAAATCATCGACCTCTTTTTGCGTTGGAAGGCGGTGGATGCCGGAACTGATGGAGCCACCGTGTCACAGATACGAGCGATGAAACTCAGGTGGCGCCGACGGGATCGAGATCGAGATCGAGAGAGAGATCGAGAGAGATCGAGATCGAGAGAGAGATCGAGAGAGATCGAGATCAGGTACAGAGAGAAAGCGGTAACAGAGAGATAGAAAGAAGAGCTGAGAGAAGCGTAACGGATTGAGAAGAGAACGAGAGAAACTAACAGGAAGGGTACGAAACCGTAAATCCAATTAAAAATTTTAAAAAATGTTATTTTTTTTATCATAATTGACACTTAATCACAACCATTACATCATATTATATATAATTAAGTAACTATTTTATCATCTGATAACATTTAGGGTTACCATTTTAACATGTGGAACAAATGATTATTTTTTTATCATTTGTACCTTCAAATGACACTTTTGTGTTATTTGCCCTTTTTTTTTCTTCTTCTTTTTTTCATGAGTGTTTTTAAATACACACCCTAAATAATTTAATACACATTCTTATTATTTGATATTTCAAATCAGATTTGATTGGTATGTTAAATGACCAAAAGAGACATGTGTAATACAATTTAAATATTAAAAACAAACTTATATTTTGAAACTAAAAATGTGAAATATAAACCAAATTAAAATATTAAAAACGAAAACTTATTTTTGGAAACTTATAAAGTGAATTAGAACAAATTAATTTTTAAGATCGAGAACTTATTTAGGGAAACAATTAAAGTAAGGGAAAATGCAAGGAAATTTGGATAATCAATTAATTCTTTTTTGTCCTTAAAGATTCATAATTTCTAAATTTAGAGTGTCAAACGACGTAATTGTTATGCATATGAACACCTATTTCATTATATTTCACATATTTTCTTTTTCACCTAAACACACTATTCACTATTCAGATATGTATTTTTCATCTTGTTTATCATTTTCATGTTTAAGAATTTGAAATGAACAATGAATTGTAAGGATTTCTCAAGAACTAACACAAGTAATAGATATGAACATCTATAAAATGTTAATTTATATAAATATATACTAATTATACACTAATAATAGTGTTAATATAGTCACATAATATAATATTTCATGGATTTTTAGATTAAAAGTATTTTAGGTACTTTGGGTTGTGTATTTAGTAAAATATTTGAATGAGAAATTAAATAACTGGTGTATTAAGAAATAGATGTGTATTAAGTTATTTAGGGTGTGTATATAAAATTTCTCTTTTGTCATTATTCAACCCTGATCTTTGTTCTTGGCTTCTTTGTGAACCTGTGCTTCCATGGATTTCTCTCTGAAAAAGCAAATTGTCAGATTCATGGTACATGAGTGCTTCATAGAACTCCACATCGATAAAAATATTGCAGCGTATGAACAATTGCAATTTGTCACATCCCGAATTTTGGATAAATAAAAATTTCAAATTCAAGACATGATAACCAAAAAGAAAAACAATCAATACAACAATTTAGTTTTACAACTTGTGGAAAATAATTTGAACAAAGTAAAACCTCCCTCAAAACTCACTGCAATCTAGAAAATAAACAAAAGGAACAATGCCTATCTGCCGCAACCTCAACTCTGCTAAACTTGACCTGCAAAAACAACCTCTACACCATAGATTGGTGCATCGGGTTGTAAAACAACAAACCCGGTAAGCTTTAAAAGCTCGTATGAGTAAATCTATAACAACAGACTCGACCCATCAACACATAAGGTAAAACCAAGAGTTCATGCATTAAAAATAAATTCAGGAAAACACTTACAAGCAAGAGAAATCAAAAGAATAAATTATGAAAACACAACAATTCACAATCACTCAAAATCATAAATGAATCTTGCAAAAAGCGTAGTTCAGGAATTCTATTAAAACCACACGATTAAGATTAAAGAATCTCCTGCGGGCAAGCATAGTTCAGGAAATACTCAAAACAAGGAAATTAAATGACATCACATAAGAACATCACACAATCATTTCTCTACTCTTACTTATGAGTTCGTCAACACTTAGTCATCCTCTATAAATAACCCAACAAACGCGTACTCATGGGTTGGTCAACACTTAGTCATCCCCCATAAAGTACCAACAGACAAACTAGAGCTCTATACTGACCGTAACCAATCACCCGGCCAAGGCTTGGTTCTCGGTCCACCACGAAGGCTCCTAATCTAATGCACACAATCACCACTAAGGCATCATTCCACAACGAATGCACACAATCACCACTAAAGCACACATCCACAATCAATGCACAACAATCACCACTAAGGCACACATCCACAATCAATGCACAACAATCACCACTAAGGCACAAGCAAAACCACATATCAACGTCACCATATCACATGATCACAACATACTTTTCACACATGGATATAATTATTTAAAACGAGAATAATCTACCAACTCCAATTATGACCCATGATTCGGAAGTCTTTTTGAAAGATTTTATTTTACTAGAAAACATATTTTCACTTACCCATGAGCCGTTGACGATCAAACTCATTTATTTTTAAAACAAAATCATTTTCCTTCAAGGACAACTTCACAATTAACAATAATAAAATTATAAAATAAACTCGGTTCCTTTATGAACCCATGTGAGATTTACTCACAATATAAAAATAGCATCATAATCATCATCAAAACCATTACCATCATCATCATCATAATCATCATATCATCAACATTTCCATCAACATTATCATCATTATCATTAATCTCCTCATCATAACAATTATAATCATCATCATAATCATCATCAAAATCAACATCACAATCATCATCAAAATCATTATCATCATCAAAATAAATAGGTCACAAAGTGGACCTTAGTGAGATTTTACTCACCTTAACTCTCGTTGCGTCTTCACACCAAACACAAGGGAAAACTCAACCAAGCTCCCGATAACTACCTATTAATAAAAATGTTCAATTTAATAACCAACAAGACCAAAACACTTCCCCCTTGAACCAAGAATCTACCCTTGACCCAAGGTTTTGTCCTTTAAGACAACCCTTCTTCCGAGACCTCCCAAGGTCATAGGAACCCTCAACCAACCTATTGAAAAAGGTTAACAAGATTTTCAAAGCTTAACAACCTCTCACGATTCTCATCTTAGCCTTAAACCTAGGATGCAAAACTTGATCATAACATAACCTCATGACATGTCAACGTGCTCGTATCACGAGCACAAGCTAACGGTTACTCCTAACCCCTCAATCCCTGCAGGACGCGCCGCCAAGCACCACCACAGACGGCGATGAGTGGACCCCACGCGCCACCGTACCAACCTACGAATTAGGGCAAACTCACAACACAAAACTTGTAGATTGAAGAGAGAGGAGCATCTTTTATACTTGAGGTTGCCTCAATCGGCCGAAAAACGCCAGGAATCGTCGGAAACTCGTCGGGAATTCCAAAACCCAACTCCGCCACACCAGGCTTCGAATCGAGTTTCAAGACCACTAGAAGTCGAACTAGGACACCAAGGAGCTTCTATCCCGACTGGTTTCAAGCCACGTCGCCGTCGCCGGAGGTGAGAATCCCGACCGGTCTCCAAGCCGAACTTCTGAGCTTCGAAACACGCGCACCACCACGAATCAGTGCAAGCCACCACGACAGGGAGGCTCGGACAGTGGAGAGGAAGAGAACTTGACCGGTGCCGACGTCTAGGTCGGTCGAAGGTGGCCAGAAAAGCCGGGTCAGGTTGACCGGGTCCGGGTTGGGTCGGCTGGAAAACTCATATACCGAAGGTGAGGCGCAGGAGAGAAAGAGAAGAAGGAAGCAATGGTTCCGGAAAAATGAAAAGGAAACCTAACACTTTTCTTATTTAACCCCTAAATTCCCTTAAAGCCACGAACTTCCGCTGACCATAACTTTCTCATACGAAGTTCGTTTTATGCATGCCACATGTCTACGAACTCGTATCGTCGTTCTCTACAACTTTCGTGAAGGAAGTTTCTCAAGAAACTCGACAGATTAGAAAGTCAACTCTTGACCCTTCAAAACCATAAAAACCGTTTCGGGTAATTTATGTATCCGAACACTTCCGCTCTTCTTTTGAACCTCAAAACACACTAACTTCTAACTCAAAATTTCTCAAATAATATTATAAACTAATATCAAATTTCCAAGGTATTACACAATTAGTACTCCTCATCGCCTCAAGAAAGGCTTGTGAAGAGCTTCCGAGTTGTTGGTGCTACACTATTTCAAACCATTCGTCGAAGTAACAGTATCCTGAAAGGATACGGGATGCTAATATTTCCGCAATGAGTTTCGCAATTAGACTTTGCTAGCTACCGGCCATGCTAACTCTGAGGATGATGATGATGTTGCCATGGTAGTTTTTGACCAGAAGCTTAACAGAAGAGTGATATGAAGTTATACTACAAAAAAGAATACAATTAGCCACTAGCATTTGCCACGGCAAAGATTTACTGTTGTCGTTGGTCCAATATTTGCGACAGCACAGCAACGGGAATCACACCGTCTCTAAAGTTATACCATTTTGCGACGGCAATTTAACGCCGTGGCCATATTACATGACATTTGCGACGACAAACGTATGCCGTTGCAACCTTTATTATCAGTTGCAACGGCAGCTTACCGTCGTCGCTTAAAATTGAAATTATTGTACTAAGTGGGAGGACCGGCGAGACGACATGTGAGATAGCAACTCACCTCGACCTAGCCGTCTCTCTCTTACTTATCTCTAACTCTTGGAGAGAGAAAGTAGATCTCAGTGTATCCTCCCCCTTCTCTTTGGTATTGATCTTCATTTCCTCCACCGAGTTCAAACCAACCTCCCACCAGTTCACCGGTGAGTTCCATTGATTCGTTATTAGGGCTGAAACTGGGTTTCCAGTTTAGGTTCTCTCTCACAATTCTACACAAGATTCTATCGTTTTTTCCTCCCTAACACAGATTGGGAATTTTGAGCTTGCTATTTTTGGGTATCTATTGTCTAAATACGTATATTGGAATTGATACTCTTTTCGGTTTCTGAAGACGAAGTAGGGGTTCATAATCAAAATTTCTACATTCATTGGTAGTGTATTGATTTCTACATACAAGTTCATACTAATTGTGTTGTACTTTTATGTAAAAAAAGAAAAAGGAATCAGATGCTAAAAATTAAAAAAACGGGGTTATAGTTATGATCGAAGATTGTGTTGAGTACTATGGGATTGTAGATCCAAGTGCTGCATCAATAATTATTTTTTTGTTACAGAAACCCAAAGGAGATGCCATGTCAAAGTGAAGCTTTGCTCAAGAAGAACGGGTACTATGGTAATTTCCCATTCCCAGAGGTGAGTGATTTTACATTGTTCAGTTATCTTTAGTGGGTACTGTAATTTCGGATTACTAAGTTGTTGTTCAGTTTTTTCTCCTATTACTCTTAACAAGGCAATGGATCTATTTGGTTGCTGGAGCCTGGAAGTTGAGCTAAATAGCCAATATAGTCTATGGTTTGATGTGTGATAATTGATGTACCTGTTATCTTTAATTTGCATGTTAGTCTTTGGGACTGATTTGAGCTCTAATATTGGGGTTGTAAGAAGAAGATGCTCTGGCTTAGTGGTGAGGGCTGGGAAAGCTGCCCTGTGTCTAACCAAGAGAAATAGGTCTCGGAAATGATATCTAATAGCTGATATTGTGTTTTGCATATTACTTGTGTTTTGCATATTACTTGTGTTTTGCTAGCTCTTTGTATGAAGTTATTTTTAATTTTTGCCTTGAATGCATTCACACACAAATTTTACCATTGAGTAAATGCTATTTCTCTAGGTTTTCCCCTTATGGACACAATTTCTTACATAGTTCTTTTATAGGGTGCTAATGGAAATGGTGGATTTACAATTAGAAAAACCTTAGGTGAATTGGAGCCGGTTCTAGTGGTTTGCTAAATGAAGCAGAATTGGCAGCTGCAGCTCAAGCAATAGAAACTCACACATTTAAAATTGAGCTTGAACAGGTAGCATGTGATTAACATGAAAGCTATTTTTCTTGTTATTAGTTTTTCTATCCTTGGATTACACTTGGTATTTGAATCACACCATCACAGATCCACACTATAGACCTTCCCTCATGTTTCGCCTTCCTGAAATCTGACGCTCTTATTATGCATACTATGTGACTCGTATAGGAAAAAAAAATTCTATGTGAAGCTTAATTTCTATGATTGTCAGGTTGAGAAAGTAGAGGAAAGTTGTTTACCAAACACTTTGAATTATCCCATCGTGGAAGAGTACAATTCCAGAAATGATACTGTTGTTTAAGGAAATTACTTTCATGTTCTTCTGTTATGTGTCTTGACCTAATAATTTCCTTATTAGAATAGATTATAGTATTGATAGATGTTCTAGATTTTTCGGGAGACTCTATGTAATACCTGTAAATAGGCATTTCTATTAATAAATGACTTGACTGTTATTCTCGTTATATGTTCTCCTTTAACACGTCATCAACTTGTAGCTCTAACCCTAAGTTCATAGCCAAAAGAAAACCCTAACCCTAGAAAACCAAAACCCAATATCGGCCGACAAAACTTTCAGTACTTGGCCGAACCCGAAACCCATCAAATAGCCCTTGTTCCCAGAATTCCAAAGCCGCCGGCCTCCCCCCCAAGAACCGGCCGGAACAGTACCGAACCGGTCATCAGAATACCCGAACCGTCTGTCTCACTAACGCCGTCTGTTCACGCCCTTCCTGGAGTCCGATCGCCTTCAAATTTTGTCACCAGTACGCGTCGTTGTCAGGGTTCTTGTATCAAAATTTCACTGCAAGAACCGGTCCAGAAGTAGGTGAACCGCTCAACAGACCGACGGTAACGCATAAGAAGAAGAAGGAGAAAGTTCTCAAAACCCTAACATCGCAATGCCACAATTGCGCGCCTCCGTACATGCCATGTTAGGCGATCTTCTGCTACATCTTGTCAACAACAAATCCCTAAGGTTCCAAGCACTTTCACGCTCATCTCTGAAAGCGAATTCTCCGGCAATCAAAACGAGGTAATTTTTCTAAAAGTTGTTGCTTTCGAGTTTTTAATTTCATAGTCGGGCTTCCTAGCCTTCTTCTCCATCCCACATTTCTTTATGAGTAAATTTCAGTTTACTCCCCTGAACTTTAGGTCTAAAATCAGTCTGATACCTCATCTTTTTTTTTAATCAGTTTCATCCCTAAACTTTCAAAATGACATCAATCTCGACCAAAATGACTAAAATAGCCCTTGTTAATCTTTTACCTCTCTCTCTCTCNNTCTCTCTCTCTCTCTACTCTCTCTCTCTACTCTACTCTCTCTACTCTCTACTCTACTGTACTACTACTACTACTCTCTCTACTACTCTTCTGGCTTACNTAGTACTATCTNTTCCGGTACTCTACTCGTTACTCGGTACTACCTTACTACTTCCTATTACGTTCTACTACTACGTTACTACTACTCGTTACTACGTTACTACGTACTACTACTACTTACGTACTCTACGTACTTACTACTACGTTACTACTTACTTACTACTACTTACCTACTACTACTACTACTACTACTACTTACGTTACTACTACTACTACTCTACTCTACTTCTACTCTCTCTCTACTCTCTCTCTACTCTCTCTCTCTCTCTCTCTCTCTCTCTCTCTCTCTCTCTCTCTCTCTCTCTCTCTCTCTCTCTCTCTCTCTCTCTCCCGCCCCCCATTACCGCCCAGCTCCGACCACATGTCCGGCGGCAGCCCCTCCTCCTCCCTGTCGCTCGACGATGTCGGAAAACCAGCTCAAGCGCCGCCACTGCGAACACCCAGAAACTGCTATGGACACCCAGCTTCCGGCGCCAACTCCCTTTTCCGGAGACATTTTCATATTCTGGCGAGCCTCCTCGTTCTGCGACAAGGCGGCGCTACTCTTCCTCTGCTTCCCCATCCCGTCGCCGGAGGCCTGCATACTCGCGACGGCTCTGCTCATCATAGAATTCCCACCGGCGCTGTTCCTCCTCACCGTCCCAGTCAGCGACGACTCTCTCTCACTAGGCCTCATCACAAACGTCGAGAACACATCGCCGTCGTCGTCCTCCTCCTCGGCCGCACGGCTCCCCCAGTCACGTGACCTCCATGGTTGTAGACGAATGTGGCGTACGGGTCGGGTTTCAGGTCCGTGGCACGGCGGTCTGAATCTAAGGCGGATTCGTCGTCGCCGTGGACAACTAATGTGGAGTAGAGGTCGGGTTTCGAAGGGACTTTCCAGGTCCGGGTCGGATCCATTTCTGAGTGAAAAGAGCGAGTGCAAGTATGCAGGCCTCCGGCGACGGGATGGGGACGCAGAGGAAGAGCAGCGTCGCCTCGTCGTAGAACGAGGAGGCTCGCCAGAATATGAAAATGTCACCGGAAGAGGGAGTTGGCGCCGGAAGCTGGGTGTCCATAGCAGTTTCTGGGTGTTCGCAGTGGCGGCGCTTGAGCTGGTTTTCCCGCATCGTCGAGCGACAAGGAGGAGGAGGGGCTGCCATCGGACATGTGGTCGGAGCTGGGCGGTAATGGAGGGGGGGGGGCAGGAGAGAGAGAGAGAGAGAGAGAGAGAGAGAGAGAGAGAGAGAGAGAGAGAGAGAGAGAGAGAGAGAGAGAGAGAGAGAGAGGGTAAAAGTTTGAGGTAAAAAAGTATTAACAAGGGCTATTTTTAATCATTTTGGTCGAGATTGATGTCATTTTGAAAGTTTAGGGATGAAACTGATTAAAAAAAAAGATGAGGTTTCGGACTGATTTTAGACCTAAAGTTCAGGGGAGTAAACTGAAATTTACTCTTTCTTTATAATGTGGGACGATATTGAGGGATTGGGGCCCCTCGTATCAAGGTTGATTAGTGACGGTTTTGTCACCGTACAACTCAAAAAAAAAGGGAAGAAATCGATTGTGACGGTCTAACAATCACAGTTTTTCGCATCGATATTGTGACCAATACATCTTGGTTCACATTCTAATTCCATATACTTGATTTTAGTATTCGAATTCTCGATACTAACTATCTCCCTTGTCTTTTGTAGATGACCAAGCCATCTAGGCCATAGTTCGAAATCCTTGATGCTCAAGGAAAAGAGTATCATAGGTGGGTGTCGGACGTGACTCACACGTTCTTCGGTAAATGATACACCACAATTTTCCCTTCGGATGTTCCCAATACTCCTCCTCCTAGTTTGGAGACCAAAGCTCAAGCCCTCATGTTTTTGAGGCGTCATATCCACCCAATTCTGAAGAAGCAGTATTTGAAAAAAGAGGATCCCAAGGATTTATGGGACGTTCTAAAGCAACGCTTCAACAATGTACATGACGTACAACTCCCAGAATTGACTGCGCGATGGGAAACCATTCGTTTGCTGGATTTTGCCAAAGTTGAGGACTACAAGCAAGCTATGTTGGACCTCTAGGCAGAGCTTAGTTTTTATGGAGTCGATAAATCCGAGCAAGACATGATCGAGAAGACCTTGAACACCTTTCCCTCCTCCATGAGCTTACTTGCTCATCAATACCGCCTTGAGTTAAGACTTTCAGTGACCTCATGAATATACTTCAGAAAAAGGAGAGGCGTCATGAGATTATTCTCAACAACAATGCAAGACCGGTTGGGACTAAGAAAATCCCTGAAACTTATCAGGCTAGTGGTGGGAAAGCTCCAAAGCAAAAGAAAAACGATCGGGCCGCACCTTATGCACGCGGGCAATCTGCCCCACGTGGGGGCGGCAAAAGGAACCAGCAACGCGGTCCAAACCGCAGCCTCACATGGAAGAGGGACGGTGGCGCCACCGCCAGCAACCAAGGAGGGGGCCGGTCCGGCCCTGGCTCTAGTAGAGGTGGAAATCCTCCACCTAACTCTGTCAAACACGGTCGATTTTCTTGCTTCAAATGCGGTTCAATTATGCAAATGCACAAACAATGTCGTGTAAGAAAGGAAATTCAAGATATCTACAAGAGGCATAAGCAATATTTGGCTCAAGAGGCTAATTTTACTGTGGAGATTATGAGATGGATAATGGAGACGCAGAGCTCACCACCAATCTCACTGTAGCAGGCTTTGAGACCAAGAAGAGTGTCTCTTCATAGAGTGTTGAAACTCCGGATTTTGATTAGTCTATATATTAGACGATTCTTCTGCTATGTTATTCAAGTGTTTTTTTGTTTGGCAATGGCCATGTTTTAAGACTTTTGTTTTTCTTGGTCGTTTTGGAATTAGAACATCCTTGATGTATTAAGTTGGCATTAATAAAATTTCTCTTAGTTTTCTGGTTTAAAGAATGGTTGAGAATTGTATTTCCCTTAATAATGCATGAATGGTTTGAATTGCAAAAGCTACTTTGCGCAAACGACAATCTGTTCGCCAACTTCGTACGAGCTTTGTGAACAACTCAGGACGAACTAGAATGCGAGTGGCATATGTCTGGAAAGCTCTATGAGTCTAGTTTCCAAATCTTCTCACGGTTCGTCCATATCTACTTCTATGACGAAGTTATGACCGTTTTAGTGAGCAAAATGTCTTTCTGCGCGAAAATTCTTATGCACTCAATAAGGGATCACAACTTGATCACAATTCCCTGAAATTCCTCTATGTTATTTAGAGTGTTCGCCATGTATTGAGTTCAAGACTAACTAATTTACATTCTTTTGTAGATGTCTCGCGGCGAAATTGAGTATTTGGCTGACAGTGGGACTACTCACACTATTCTACGGAATAGGCAATTGTTTACGGATTTTGTACCTTACAAATCCTCAGTGACAACCATGATTAGTTCATCACCGGTTACACAAGGGCGAGGTATTGCACAATTCTTGTTGCCAAATGGCACAAAGATTCATGTCACTGATGCCTTATATGCGCCAAAGGCCAATCGAACCTTGCTAAGTTTTAAAGACATTCACGCCAACGGTTTCCATTTGGAAACTCATCGTGAGAATGATAAAGAGTTTTTGTGTATTACCTCTAATGAATGTGGCCGTAAGCGCATCTTAGAGAAACTTCTGAGTCAAAGTAGTGGTTTATATCTTACTACAGTTCGGATTATTGAATCCTATGCAGTTGCTCGCAACTTCTGCGAATCTGACTCATATAAACTTTGGCATGATCGTCTGGGACATCCTGGACGTGATATGATGATCCGTATTCTTAAAAATTCACAGGGTCATCCGTTTGTCAGAGCACAGAGGCGTATAGGAACACACATAGCCACCGAAAATGGTGGCAGTGCCGTGAGCACTGCTCATGGTCAGGGCTCGGCCTTAATGCCGTCCCAAATGCAGTCACAGCCTTCACAGGCTTTTGTGCCGCATGGTTCCACTCCTGTTGCCTCTATGGCAATCTCTAACGCTCACCGCTCGCTTTGCAAAGCTTGTTCATTAGCAAAGTTGCAGGCACAACCCTGTTTTACTGTAGACACAAAACAAAACATTCCATTCTTATAGAGGATCCAAGGTAATATTTGTGGACCTATCAAACCAGAATGCGGACCATTTCGATACTTTATGGTTTTGGTTGATGCATCGACGCGTTGGTCACACGTCGCTTTGCTATCCACAAGGAATGCTACATTTGCTAAACTCCTTGCTCAAATTATAAAACTCAGGGCTCACCACCTTGATCATCCGATCAAGTCTATTCGATTGGATAATGCATGAGAGTTTATATCAAAATCTTTTGATGATTATTGCATGTCTATTGGGATTGATGTTGAACATCTCGTTCCCCATGTTCATTCACAGAACGGTCTTGCAGAGGCAACAATCAAGCCATTACAACTTGTGGCTCGGGCTTGGGTGATGCACACCAGTCTTCCTGTCTCTACATGGGGTTATGCAATTTTACATACAGCTGTACTTATTCGTTTCAGACCCGCCGCCAACCAACCATTTAGTGCGTACCAGTTAGTAACTGGATATGAGCCTGACATTTCACATTTACGCATATTTGGTTGTCCGGTCTATATGCCTATTACGCCTCCATTGCGTACTAAAATGGGTCCTCAGAGACGATTGGGTATATATGTTGGCTTTGAAGCACCAACGATTGTCCGCTGTTTAGAACCTTTGACAGGAGATCTTTTTACTGTAAGATTTGTAGATTGTCACTTTGATGAGACATACTTTCCGTCGTTAGGGGGAGAAATGAACGGTAATGTTCCGGTTGAATGACAAGAATTGTCGTGATATGTCCCCACTATGTCTCATTATGATCCCCGCACATCTCAGAGTGAGATTGAAGTGGAAAGAATTCTCGATCTGCAGAAAGTTGCAGATTCGATGCCTGACTCCTTTATTGATATCGCGAAAGTGACGACATCAACTATCCCTGCTGCAAACGTTCTTGCAAGGTTGGAAGTCCCAAAAACTGGGCAAGTTAATGCCACACCCGGGCTAGGCACCACCAGCGTATCTGATACCCATGGTGGATGGGTGGCTACGGCCTCGGCTCCCACCCGAAAGAGGGGGAGACCAAAGAAAGGTTCAATAGATGTCTTGCCGCGGAAAAAGCAAGACATCATGGCACAAAATGATCCGCTCATCATCAATACTGTGAATCCATCACATGAGATTGTCTCTAACTATAGCTATGTCCATGAATCGATATTGAAACCTCTGAGGGACGCCTCAGAATCAATGTTGATGTCAGAGAACAAAGAAATCTCATTAAATTATACAAGTGCGCGCGTTCTTATGGATAGGTCTTCCATGTTTATTGATGATGCTTTTGCTTATTCTGTCGCTTAGGAGATTATTGACGACGATGAAATAGAACCTCGCTCTGTTGCATAATGTCAACGTAGAGCAGATTGGCAGAAATAGAAAGATGCAATCTAGGTTGAACTAGACTCCTTATCAAAAAGGTAAGTTTTTGGTCCGGTTGTGCCATGCCCACCAAATGTTAAGCCTGTTGGACATAAATGGGTCTTTGTTCGGAAGCGTAATGAGAAGAATGAAGTCATGCGATATAAAGCTAGACTTGTGGCGTAAGGATTCTTGCAACGCCCTAGTATTGATTATGAGGAGACGTATTCTCCTGTTATGGACGTCATTACTTTCCGCTACTTGGTCAGTTTAGTAGTGTCCGAAAAACTGAATATGCAGCTTATGGATGTGGTTACCGCATATCTCTATGGGGATCTTGATACAAAGATATATATGAAAGTGTCTAACGGCCTTTCGTTGCCTAACTCAAGTGACTCTAAACCACGGAGTGCTTATGCCATCAAATTGAGGCATTCACTATATGGATTGAAACAATCCGGACGAATGTGGTATACTCGTCTAGGTGATTACTTGATTGGGAAGGAATACAAGAACGATGATTTGTGCCCATGCGTGTTCATAAAAAGAACGAGTTCTGGATTTGCAATTGTAGCAGTCTATGTTGATGATATTAATGTCATCGGAAATCTCAATGAGATCAATGAGACGGTTAGCTACTTGAAATCCGAGTTTGAGATGAAAGATCTTGGGAAGACTCGATTTTGCCTAGGCATTGAACTAGAGCATGGAGGGACTGGAATCTTAATACACCAGTCGATTTATGTCTAAAGATGCTCAGGCGATTTAATATGGACAAAGCATATCCTCTTGGCACTCCCACGATTACCCGAAGTTTGGATATTAAAAAGGATCTGTTCCGTCCGAAAGATGACGATGAAGAGATCCTGGGAGCTGAAACTCCATATCTTAGTGCGATTGGAGCTCTGTATATTTGGCTCAGTGCACTCAACCAGACATTGCATTCTCTGTGAACTTGTTAGCTAGATTTAGCTCTGCGCCAACACATCGTCATTGGAATGGTGTTAAGCACATCTTTAGATATTTGAAGGGTTCCATTGACTTAGACCTGTTATTTCCCTACAGTGAAACAAGAGAGCAAAAGATCTTGTCTGGGATCGGTGGATCACAGCCCTCGGCCTCCCACCAAGAGACTGTGTCCGACGCTGCTATAGTCGCGGTTCATGCGCATGGTAGACTAGTCCCCTATCCTGAAACATCGAATAATGTGTTAGTTGGATTTGCTGATGTTGGGTATCTCTCTGACCCACATAAAGGACGTTCCCAAACTGGATATGTGTTCACAATTGGGAATACGGCGATATCTTGGAGATCAACAAGCAAACCCTTGTTGCTACTTCCTCGAATCATGCTGAGATTATTGCATTACATGAAGCAGTTAAAGAATGTGTTTGGCTTCGGTCTGTAGTGTCTCATATGCGAGAGTCTAGTGGATTACCATCTACTACGGTTGAACCAACTTTCATCTATGAGGATAATGCGGCTTGCATTGAACAGATAAAGTTAGGTTACATTCAGGGTGATAATACCAAACATATCTCGCCGAAGTTCTTTTACAATCAGCAACAACAACAGTTTTTGAATATCCATGTGAACCAGGTGAGTTCTGAGGATAATGTAGCAAATTTGTTTACCAAGTCTCTACCCAAATCTACCTTTGAGAAACATGTGAAAAGCATTGGCATGCGTCGTTTATCTGAACTCTAAGATTGAGTTACCAATCAGGGGGAGTCGTTATGTAGACATCAGGGGGAGTCTACATCACATGTTATCTTCAATTGTAGTTGGTGCGTTGTGCTCTTTTTCCCTTCATCCAAGTCTTTTGTTTTGCCCACGAGGTTTTTGTTTTACTTGGCAAGGTTTTTAATGAGGCAACATCTCATGCACTATGTCGTATTAGGCACGTGACACAAGGGGGAGTGTTTAAGAAAATTACTTTCATGTCCTTCTGTTATGTGTCTTGACCTAATCGTTTCCTTATTAGAATAGATTACAGTATTGATAGATGTTCTAGATCTTTCGGGAGACTCTATGTAATGCCTATAAATAGGTTTTTCTATCAATAAATGAGTAGACCGTTATTCTCGTTATATGTTCTCCTTTAACAACTATGAGTTTTACCTTTAAGAATCTTGTATATTTCATGTTTGTGCATGAGAAAAATTAGAGCTTAATGTGTAAATCTACATTTTATGAAAGATGTATCATCCTAATTATAAGCACCAGTTCCATTTATAAGGACCTGGAAACTTTCTTCATTAATGTTCTTATCTGCAATCTTTATAGTTTATACTTGGACATATTTTTGATCCAAAATTTCTTATTAGCCTCTATCTAAATGGAACAATTGGAGTAATTTAGTTGTGATTTTGAATACATGTATTGGCGGAGGATCTACCTCAAAGTCATCTGAAGTGGAGGAATATAATTATGGAGCTTATCTTGAATAATTGGTGCAAAGCTTATCTTGAAGTAGAGGAAGAGAATAAGTACTTTGATCTTGTAAACTCTTGTACAAAGATTGATTTATTGTGGAACATTCATGAGAAAAATCGAAATGTGACATATTCTTTTCAACATGATTAATTTCTGTTATGTATAGTTTTTGTATAGATTTATTTTTTTTAATCCATAAATATCACAGGACTGTCGTCGCTAAAATGGCATTTGCGATGGCAAAGGCCGTCACTGCGTGCCGTCACCAAATAGGGTGACGGGCTCGTTGCCGTAGCAAGAAGCAATGGCGACGGCAAAAGTGTCTTCGCCAAGCCGTTGTCGTTGGTCTTTTACGACGGCAAGATGACTTTTGGCGACGGCATTACACCGTAGCTAACTGAATTAATTTTGTAGTATATAAACTAGCAATTGCAATAACATTACTGCCATCATCGTCTTCTTTCTCCCGTCTCTCTCAGCTGTTGAATATTACTAACATTGTAGGTATGTGATAATGTGAAGCTCATTTCAGAAAAACCTTCACCAGGTGCCTACGTGATTCTTGATATCCTTGTATATCATTTAGCTCTTTGGCACGTAATTATCTAATATATAAAAAGTCTTGTTGACCAAGAGTAAGATTATAATTCGAACAAACCTCCTCAAGCAATAATTGAGTAGGATATTGCTGAGGGAATTCTGAGAAACGTGTATGCATGTTTTTGAAGCTGTCACACTTGACTAACAGAAATTTAGCCAACAATGAGTCTAGAATGTCAGCTTGACTGTTGCCAATCATCTATAAGACAAACCGTTCCATAATATTCTCCACAGATTGCTCTACTGCTTCAGAATCGTCCACGAAGTATTGAATAAACATGAATCTACTTGGATTGACCGTGTAGATGATAAGAAAAACACAAGTCTAGCTTAACAACTTGTATCTTGCAAGACTTCTGGACACTTTCTCGTGATAACTTTTTTGTATAGACTGGTCCGGTCAAGAGCTCAACAAGTATCAGACTTTCAGTAGACTTGATGGCTCTGTATCTACCCTGTAAGCAGGGAACTCTTCATTCTGCTCATGGTGTTTGCTCCATGAGCAGCATCTAGAGTTCTAGCTTATGCATACAGCCATATAGGGCACCTGGAAGTTTTCTTCATAGCAAGTTCTTAGCTTCATATAATAATACATTACAAGATAAGATAGCATACAAAATGCTATTCAACATCGATGTCTTAGGCTCAGGGTACAAGTTGTTCTATGCGCTAGTTTTCATGAACAAGATCCCTCCCTACTACAATTTACAGTATAGAATTATAAGGTGACATGCAAGCTAGTACATCTCACCGGCCACAGAAAAAGGTAGAATGCTAACAATCCTCTTATGATAAACACTACTAGCATAGTTAACACACTCATTAAATGTTCTTAACATTGAATGTAGAAAGCATGTGCATTTAGTAGTCAAGGGAGCCCAGCGATGCAATCCCATTGCTTGAGTTTCTCATGTCCTGTCGGCTTACGTAGTCGTCACAGGTGCTGTTGCCATTGGATTGCTTTTGGCTTGGGACAGAAGCCACACTATTAAGGCCTTCCTTTCCCATTTGTTGCACTTCAAGCGGAGAAAGTATCTTGATATACCAAACGTTGTTCACAAACTCCCTGAAACAAAAATTAGAATTAGTGTTCCCCAAGAGCTCTAGAGATCCACAGAGTAACTCCAAAGTTCTGCGAACGATGGAATAAAATTTATGACTTACTGCCAAGGGTCGTCACCAAGGAGAAGAACATCATTCTCCCGGTCAACGAATACAAGCTGCCAGCCTGATCTCTGAGGATCCTCTAATTGGCCTTCAAGGCCAAACATGCTTCCGAGCTCACTGCGCAGCTCATCGTAGCTGCTGAATTTTGAAATATCCAGTGACCTCCCAAAGGACCCCAATTTATGAACCTGTCAAAATTGCACCACTATCGTTTACAAGATACAAGCAACTATGAAGAAAAGGTACTGCCCTGATAATTTCAACAACACTTGATCAAGAAGCATTCATATTACCAATTGAAAGCTTCAGCAAGTGCACACATTGGCATTTTGTAAAGTGGTAAAAATTGCTTTCAAAACAATATGACAACTATCTTACCTTCACAAAGGTTCGAGTTGGTGGATTTATTTGGTCCACATTTTCTGAAGACTGCAAGAAGCCTGATTCATCTACACAACTTGAAGTAGTCATATCTGAATTAAGTGGGTAATCATTGCCTGTTGTGGTATAATTTGAAGCACCGAACGGCATAGACAATGAATCAGTTCCATTTCCAATATTTCTCAGATTTGGTATCCCATTCTGTAGCATAAGAGACGAGGCATCAATGTTAACCCCAAACAAAAGATTGCTCTGGGGATCATTAGCACCCTGGAAAGAGTACTCTCTGCCAGGAAATGGAGGCAAGGCAGTGAGCTCAGAGATATTTGACTGTGGTGTTCCCAATTGATCCACTTGTGGGAGTCCACATTGAGCAGCTCCGGATGGTAGCTGTGATTCAACCTTGGGTAACAAAGAAGAAGATACTCCAGAGTTGGATCCAGTCAAGTTAAGTAATTGCGATGCTCCATCTTGCGACAATGAACCTAATATGCTATGTATAGGGGGAACATCGGATGAAGATATAGCATTTCCAACAGGTTCAGTGAAGCTCTGCTGCTGAGTTTGTGAAGGGATAGCTTGCAGAGATGCAGACTGAGACTGAGTAGCGAAATTAGATAGAGAAGACATGACATTCGGAATCTGCTGCTGAACAGAAAATTGGTGCATATTCTGGGATTGTTGAAGCTGCTGCTGCTGCTGCTGAAGTTGTTGCTGTTGCTGTTGTTGCTGCTGCTGGTGCAGCTGCTGTTGATGCTGCTGCTGCCTCTGATCATTATTATATGGATGATAACGTAACTGCTGTTGCAACAGCTGAGAAGGAGCTTGGTTTTCTTGAAAGCTCTGAAGAAAAGTATTCTGAGACTGAGACTGAGGTAAACTCTGTCTCTGAAGCATAGCAGCAGCCCCATTTGAAACATTTGAAGACTGCTGGAAGGGAAGAAGAGACTGTGAAGAACATTTAGCATCCACTGCCCTCATTTCTTGAAGTGCAGCAGCTGCCATTGCTTGATAAACATCAGGTTGTAGACCTGCCATCGATGTATCAAGCCGTGGCTGCATCCAGGGCGTCATCCCAAATCCCTGGAAGTTCAAAGATTGCATCGCTGGATCTCCAACCCCTCCTTGGAGCCACATCAGTGGCGCATTCATGCCCATATCACCATCTTTGAGTGCTGAAATAAATATAGTCATGAATATTAAGGGAAATAAAGTTTTCAAGAGAGAAGACATCATGCATCCCTCAAAGAAAATAAATAAATAAATAACAAAGATACCATGGAAAGAGGGCATGCCCGATGGCCATGGTCGCTTCAGTCTGAGAGGGAATGGGGAAGGGTACATGGGAAAAGTTGTTAGCGGTTCAATCTCCCACAATGAAACTCTTGGCTGCCTCTCCCCTGCAGTGGATTCATCCCAGCCAACCTGCATCAGCATAATGAAGTCGTAAATCACACATCTCTACCAGGAACTTGTTAAAGTACTATTAGCTGAATACTACAAGTTATATGAGCATTAAAAAAAAAACAAATACTCCGACAAACCAACCTTCACAGAGCGCCAATGTGAATTTGACCAGCGAACAGAATCTAAATCACTGATGCCAGTTATTGTACCCATGTATCTGGTGAGAAAAAAAAAATGAACAAAAAAATGAATATAACCTAGTTGTATAACCAATCAGTTACACTAGACTCTTTACGCATGGAATATTAAGCATGATGTATATGTTTTCAAGATTATAATGCAGACGTATAACATAACAACCATAAAATTGTCTAAATCATGCACACTTTTGTTGACTATATAAAGTTAATTTAAATCAAGTTCTTTGCATTATAAGAACCACAAATTGTAACACACTGCAACCCCATATTAGGTTAGATTTTGATCTGTGAAAATTATACTCAACTAAGGGATAAGATGGAAAAAAATTCACTTGCATCTATTCATCATACAAGCATCCAAAGATACAAACTGATAATACCCATGAAAGAAAGCAAGCAACCCAAAAACTGATAGAAAATTGAACGGAAAAGTTGATATGCAAAAAAAAAAATGTATTACATGGGTACGGTAACCCCTATAATTCATAATTTTCCAGAAACATACTCTTTTTTTTTATTTCGATAATGGACCAGAATCACATAAAGATATAATCAACTAATTAATAAATTCATATATAACTAGAAAGAACCGCCTACCGGCGAACACTTGATTCTTCTGTCTCAAACAGCATCCTAAACCGCATTCCCACAGAGACACGTGTATGATAGACAGCTTTAACATACTTGGCCAGGGGTATCACAAATTCTGATGGACTTGCTCTGCATTGAAACAACTAGACTAAGAAAAGGTAAACACAATATTTTCATTCCGGAGCAGCAGAAGAAGATACTAACCTAGGGTTATAAAATATAGTAAAGCGACTATTTGTCGCAGCTGCATGAGCTGCAGCAGCAAGAAGACCAATATGCATGCTATCGCTTGATAAAACCGATGACGGCATAACAGTCTGCGGACGATTTGCTCTTCGAATACCCAAGAGCAGCTGATTCTTTTCGTTCCTGATTAGAAGACAATACAAATTAGGAAGGGGAAATACGACATGGCAATCATGGACAGCTTGCCAAAACAAAAGATTAATCAAGGAATTTACTGCAATTGTTTTTCTTGGTGAACCCACATTTAATTTAAACAGTAAACATGCCTAATACTACTTGCTAGGTACAATGGAAAATATTGAGCTTCTTCATATTGCTTGAATTAATAGTATTCACTATCACCATCCCCCACAACAAATACAAGAAGGTACAATCAATCAAATAAATTACTACATAACAGTTTAAACCTACCAGATAAAAAGGACAGAATCACCGGCAACAAGTCGTTTAGCACTCACGAACACGCTCCATCCTGTTGTGAGAAGATGCCTCTTGGGCTGGCCTGCACAATTTCATCAGAGAACCAATTTGATTACAGATTACATTATTTCATGTTAAGAATTCAATTACATTTATTTAAATAAAAATAATAAAAAACCATGTTGTTCATGATAATGGATGATAAAGCAAGTTATCCCAACAAGGCACAAGTATATAGCTTGATATCTCTAACCATTATTATCATCCATTATCATCAGTCACTCAGCTTTATCAATAATGTGAGCTAGTCTAAAATGTGATGAGGATTGATGACAATGGTTGTTGCCTTTATCACAAGGAACGCACAACTGAGTAAAGTGGAATCTAAACGAGATATATGGTTTGACTAAAAGACCTACTTGTCACTGAGAAAATGTGCAAAGAAGAGATGATAAGTTGAGTATTAATGAGGTAACGAGATATATGGTTTGACTAAAAGACCTACTTGTCAAATTCCATATGGGACTAATTTAGTCATTCTGATATCAGAGCATGCTGGTCTTGTAATGAAAGGCCTGTGAGTTCATGTGTAAGAGACAATGGGAGAAATACATGACATATATTGTTCTATTCACCAACTTTTCAACATTTTGAACCAGCGAGTGGTGAGGAGCTGTTCACTAGCTGGTCTTACTTCGACATTAAAGCAAGAGTAGCTGATTTGAAGAATGCTAATTCAAAAAGAAAAGCAATGAAAATAATAACAGGAGTTTGAAAACAGACGGCTGAACAATACATACTTACCTCGAAATATATGTCTGAATTTCCATTCATTATCATGAAGATCCCTTGCAATTAGTTCCTGTGCTGGGGGCTGCTGTGAGTAGTCCTGAAGGAAAAACGAAAAATGAACAAATGACACAAAGTTCATGACATGAAAACATGAAAAATAAAGTGATGATCAAATGACTCATAACAAAAGGAAACCTACAAGAGGAGGAAAGACTTTTTCAGCTGCACGGCGGGGAACAGAGAATCCTCCATGTGTGCTAGTATCACTTGCGGTCAAAGTTTTACAGAAGTAGTTGGTTGGCTGTTTGCTGGGATTGCCCAGCTCTGCAGGCATTAGGTATACATCCTTTTGCTCTTGCTACAAAACAGTTCAAGTCAAGACATGAAGAAAGTGACTGGAAAAGTAAATACTGGAGTTGATAAGATCCGAGTACAATACCGGACTTAATGGTTGAAGGGTCATTTGAGCATATACTTCATCTGTCTCCACATCTGCCTGTACCATACCAAACCATACAATTACAAGAGCAGCCCATGTAAGTGGCCCACAGATGCAAACAAATTGACACTTACATGCATAGTCACATTGTGAAGTTGACAAATTAGTTGTGGAGGCAAATTTGGGTAATTGGGAATATGGGCATCAACTTCCTTATTGGTTGATGCAGCAACCTGTCCAAGAAACATAAAGGTTTAAAATAACTCGCTGAATACATTCAGGAACTAGGAAACCAGTTATTGATTTGTTGCTTCAGCTGTTCAAGCAACTATGTCCTCAAAAATTTCAGAAAATAAACAGTAACCAAATTTGTATAAAATACAGAATATGGAAACTACAGCCGAGAAATGTGCCAAACAAATAAATACCACATACGACCATCTACAAAACAAACAGACCTATAAATCCAAGCCATGTCTGTTTCAAAAACAGAAATTATGCAGCATGTCAATATCATCAATTCTACATTTGTTGTCCAGAAAACAAGAAGAATCACTTATCTGAGGAGGCCTACCTAGTCCCAGTGGTCCAGCTGTTCTTAGAAGTTAGACATCTTAACATTAACTTAATTTTTATTGTTTAAATAAATAAGGGATTAGGCGATATTAGCATTGACTTGATTACACTCAAAGCTATTTGACAAATATAAGGCAGTGGTAACAAGAACCTAAGTCCTAAAATGCCATAGCATTAACACTGCAGATCCAAAATTGCATACATTATCACAGATTCAGAGTGCTGTTTCTACAAGATATAGGCCAAACCAGATGTATTCCCAGATACCCCTCAGAAGGAAATAATAAATAAATAAAAACAAACTTAGCAAGTTAGATAACTATTCTAGTTGTACTGACCTGCTCACTGTGACCTTGCGGAAAGTAGACTACACGACTACCGAGAGCAGGCAGAGACACCAGAGGCCCCGCGCACGCATGCCATAGCTCAGAATTCAAACATTTCTTCTCCCCTGCACAAAGTTTTAATGCTCACATAAATAAAGACACAGAGTTCATTCTCTTACAGGTGCAACCACTTCAACTGTAAACATTAATATGTATGCATAGCATCAACCATTGGGAACTAAAATATTTCAGCATAGTATGTTTGCATTAATCACCTCAAATTAAATTTCTCAAACAGGCAAGCAAATGTGCATAAAATGTTGCTTCTTATTTTGTAAATTGACTCCATAAATACACAAAAACTCTAAAATAAGACATACAATCATTAATCAAAATAGGAATCAATCCCCTTCAACTAAATCACAACCAAAAGCACCATACATACCAATGCAGGACAAACACCTCAGATAAACACACACATACAGACACGGCGAAGTAGCAAAAGCTTTTAAAGTAAGTAATAACTTCCACAAGTAAGAAAGCTCATACCTTCCTGAGGCTGATGATTGTTAAACCCGGAAGACGAAGACGAAGAAGAAAGCCTCATTCTTATTCGAAACCCCGAAAAAGCAAACTCCTTTCACACCCCACTAAACCCCTCAAACTATCACCAAACCTTGAACAAAGCACGCATCAGAAAATGCAGTGAAACCAAGCCCACCCCCAACCCCCAAAGCAACACCTACACCAAAAAACCACTATCATCCAAAACCATTCCCAATACAAAACACAACCCCCTTCACCCTCATACGCCCCAGATCTTCCTCACCCTTCCAGAACCCACCACATTCAGCTCAACACAAACCCTAAACTCCTCCCCTACGCCTCCAAGCTCAAACCTTTACCCACTTGGGCAGAAACCCTAAACAGCCCAGATCTCAGAAATTGAACTGTGACTAAGAAAGTGAGCTGGGAATTGATGAAGTAGGGTAAAGCTCGAAGCTTTAGTGAGGTGAGAGTGACATGAAACCCAGAAGCACCGATTTGACTGTGAAAGATGTAAGCTTGTGGAAGCAGAAGCTCAAAGTACTTGTTGGGTGTGCTTTGTGGAGCTGAGAAAGAGAGAGAGAGAGTTTGGGTAAGAAGAAGCTTTATTGGGTCTTACTTTGAGGGCTTGTTTGGTCTTCGATCAATTAATACAGTGGTAATTATTGCTCTTCTTGGTGGGGTAATCTAATGTTCATGGGGATGGCTGTCAGAAGCAAATAGAAACCTACATCTTCCAAACTCTAACCCACTCTCCCTATTTTGCCCTCCACTGTTTCCTCTTT
This sequence comes from Fragaria vesca subsp. vesca, assembly GCF_000184155.1. NCBI lineage: Eukaryota > Viridiplantae > Streptophyta > Magnoliopsida > Rosales > Rosaceae > Fragaria > Fragaria vesca. The sequence continues at coordinate 36,168,693 of NC_020496.1, read as the reverse complement.
TAGCCATCTTTGCCCTAATTTCCTTGTCCGAAGACGATAACGTCTTCAGGCAAGCGGTCTGACCATCAGGTTGATCCGACTAACGTATATGATTTTTTTTACGACAATGAATGTACATCGGGCGGACGGTGACATTCTAAAGTTTTAGATTTCAGACGGTAGATTGAATGTATTATGATATGGCCACCCACCTATGACTTTTTTTGACCCGCACACTTTTTTCTTATGTTTTTCTCCCATACCCTTCGGTTCTCTCTTTACTCCCTCTTTTGGAAATTGCTAATTTCTTTTGGGGTGGCTTTTGGGAAGTTTTGATCTTGAAAAAGAAAGATCAAAGATGATTGGGTTATCATTATGGGTGATTATGAATAGGAATAAACAGGAAAATGGAATCGGGTAAAATTTGCATTTATAGTGAATTACCTTAGCATCTATTGTTTTTTCCATAAAGAGTTCGGTCGAACTTCCATAATTGCCAGATTGGGAGGACCTTAATTTGTTGATGGTTTAGTCTGAAGTGTGACGAAATTAAATGGAATGTCTCCAATGTGTGCCCACAATTGGCAACTTCCATTAGAACGTTTAATGGATGGATTACAATGGCTGGTTAGTGTTCAATCAATGTGCAATTTACCAAAGAAAACACCTAAAATCGAAAGCAGCACTTCAATCAATCCGACTGCCCAACATTTGGAGGAACTTCTAATTCATATTTCACCAAAAGATTACAAGTTTAGTGAGTTCATACTTGTCAAACACTTAACGGCATCAAGACATGTATAATTATCATACAGTTTACGGATCATCAAGAAGTGAAAAAACCATTATAGAATTTCGTCACAAGAACAAATAAACAGATAAAATGTTTATCTCATTATTACACAAAGTTTTTCCTTTCTTTCTTTCTCTTTTTTCTATTGGGTCAGATAACAAATTTTCAGCATGCTCATATGTTGATCATATGACTTGTAGGGTTTTGTGAGAATTGTGTTTGTACATACAATCATTTTCCCATTCTTCTTGGCTTCTTGCTAAGGTTAGGTACCCTTCATTTCAAGTTCCCCAAGCTTTAGATTGATGATCTGGGAGAATCCAAGTAAGAACAACCTAAAATAATTGCGAGAGAGTGAGATCCGAAACAGATTAATTAAAATTTTCTTATTTTATTAAAGACAGTATTATCTCATACACAACAAGTAGCTGAATAAACTAAGTATGGAGCATGGCTCTCGAGTGAGGACCATATCTTGACCACATTCAACCAAGCTAGGTGGTAGCCGTTGAGAAGATAGCAATCTCCCCCCATACTACTTCTCTTTATTTAAATTCGATCTGTAGTCTTGATTTTGCCCAACACTGTCCCCAGAAAAACAAAGCTACTAACAACACTAAGGTTAACGCGACTAAATTCTGAAATGAATAGTAAAAACTTCAAGTGTTCTGTGCACTTTTAGAAATATGTTGTCAGATTGTCGACGATCAGAACTATGTAGATGGTGGATAACTGGATGCATCCAAAATGATGAAGGTCTCTTTATGTGCTGAGTTGTGCCTTATGTTTGTTCGTAGGGATTTCTTTTGAAGGAAAGAGACTTGTTCGAGATTCCCAGACAAGTGTTCATCTTGCTTATAAATTGATAGTTCTAGATAAACTGAATCTGACCACTGAAAAGGAACAAATTGTTTGGATGAACGCTCATGAACCGCAAGTGAAAAGCCAAGCCGCAATACATTCATGTCTGGAAGTTGATCACTTAAATAGTAACCACACGTCGTAAGGACAAGGGACTGAAATATTGCACCAGCAAGATCTTTTCTCTTTCACAAAGCAACAAAGCACGCGAGGGGCATTTGCCATCACTTGCAAGCATTTCTTTCACATCGCTATAAACAGAGATACTTTTACAGGCAAACCCAATCACAGTGTCCAGAATCGGCATCTGATATATTGAAGAATTAGCCTTACTAACATTAGGCTAGACAGGTACTAGTACTATGCAGAAAAATATTGATGATGAGCAATGACTTCTTCAACCGAAAAATATATATTGATAAAGACTTGCATTTTAGATCTCGAGCTGTTGGTTTCCCTTTCACTTCGTTATTGATTGATCCCACTATACAATTGAGTTCATATAAAATCATCCCATTGTCAGCACTTGAAGGTTTCTTTAACAGATTCTTTCATCAGACAGTTCCAGGCTAGCAATGCTGCTCCAACTGCAGGCTCCACCTGGTGTTGATTCAATAAAACAGAATCAGCAGGTTTATAAAAGGAAATTTACAATTTTAATTAGATGACATGAATAGGAAAACAATTTTATCTTTCCTAAGGGGTTTTCATTTCTTGCATAATCTATTTCTGTAGTCCCATTTTCCATGTATATTCAAATCTAACTGAACTTGATATCCAGCCACTTATTTTTTTCAGTCAAAAGATCATATATAATTGAAAGATAAAGAAACCCATCAATAGTCACTGTACTCAAGAGGCAATCTATGCAAATTACTAGGCTAATCACCTTGAACATTTCACTTGCGTAAACTGTCAAGCGTTAACTACAGTAAGCATAGAGTATATCAAACCTTGGGTCTAATAGGAACTGCCCCCGGATACTCTTTGGAGATGCATCTAATCACTTCTGTACCTATATCCCACCTCTTATTTGCTTCAAGAACACCACCAACCATGACAAGGGGAAAAGAATCTCTTCCTTCTGCAATTAATTAACAACAAGAGAATTCCATATTAGTACCCACAATAGGGGCTTCCTACTTATCAATTATAAATGGCAAGTTAACTACTTGACTGTGCCAGAGCATATTAAATAACCCAAGATTCACAGAGGTATCACATCATCATACTCATGAAACAGATGGAAAGATGTGAGGTCAACTAGGCTTAACTTTCACAAAGCTACATTACTTCCTATTGGAAACAGAGAGCACACAAGACAGAGGGAAGATGACACCAAAGGTATGAGCTATTTCACTCAATTTAGAATGACTTTTAGAGTGATTCAAATCAAAGATCCAAACGCAACAGTTAATATTTAAGGTGCTCATAATTCCATGAAAGAAAGATTCATAAAAAATATTTTTTTAGATTAATCAGTTGTTGGTGCCATACCTGGGCCACACAAGTCAAGTCTTTGAACAACAGCTTTCACACTTAAACCCAACTCCTCAACTGAATCAAACAATATCTTATTTGCTACTTCATCACCAGCCTCTGCACATGATACAACCTCTGGAACAAGTGCTGCAATGCGAGCCCAAGATGGATCTGCATAAGTCCACCTAAAATCCAATGATAGAGCCAGTTGTCAACTGATATCCCATTCTGTATAGATCCTTGCTAGTTATATAAAATAAAACTTCTCATATAAATGTGCTTGCAATACATCTTTCTAATGTTTCTTTCTAAGAGAGGTTTGCGAGGACATTTATTTACAGAACACCAATATTGTGCAATCCAGAATGCATGACAATTGACAAGTCCTAATGGAAGAAGTACTATAACTGCATTTTCAAATGGTTGTGACCACATCGAGTAACATTGTTCTGGCTGACTAATTATGTTTCCTCAAAGATAAATAAAGTGTCAATACAGAAATACAGTAATGTCTGGTGTGGAAATGGTATTTTCAAGAAAGGTATTCAAAAAATACTAAAAAGACTGTATGCCAAGGGAACCAAAAAGCTTCAACCAAATAAATGGAGTTCTAGAGTTTAACAGGTACACAAAAAGTGGAACTCATCTTACAGGTTTGCATCACCTAACCAAGACCAATCAAGAGATTGCAGACGAACAAATTTATAGGTATACAGGACAAACCTTGTCATCTATTTTCGCCAAAGTGCGTAAAACATTGTCTGCAGACTGTGAGATCCCAAAATGACAACTAGTACTTCACCCATCTATGCAATGATAACACATATAAGTTTCAGATAGGTACCCGATGAGTTCATCTGCAGAAGAAAGATCAAGCTTCTCTAAAATACTAGAGGTAAGTGCTGTCTTTGGACCACGCCCGTCATGGGCCCTTATGATCGCGGTTAAGGCCTGTGCAGCTATTCCATATCCACTGTAAATAAAAAAAAATGTTGTCATATAAAACAGAAAGACAGATAAAAAGAATCCTACATACTTATAGAGCACAATTGTTTTACTTCTACTCGAAACTATTATAATTGTGTTCGTTATATCAATCAACCATGAAATGTTTATTCTAAACCTACAGTATCAAGCAGGGAGCAACTGTCATATAACAAAAGTAATAACGGTACTTGAAATTTCTAACAGTCTACTTATAGAATTTGAAACAAATGATCAGCAGGATAGGGAAAACTAAAAGATGAATAATGCGGCAGGAGGTTTTAAGCTCTCCCACCAATTGTTTCATATTACAAGCTTTAAACCATTTCATACAGTTACAAAGGTCTATATACATGCAAAAAGACCCTGAAAATCTCCAATGACAAACGACAACAAGAAGAAACTTCCATACCTGGACAACGCAAAACAATGGCCACACTTCTCCATATAATTACGAAAATTACAAGGCTAAAATGCTATACCTTCCCCAATCACCTAAGGTAGGTCCTGCGCCAGCAGCCCGAGCATTTCTACCATCTTCAGTGAATCCATACGCAATGGTGCCCGTGCCGGCAATCAGAACACACCCATGAAGCTTTCCCATAGTTCCGCAAGCCAAAGCCGCCACAGCATCATTCTGAACATACAACCTCACATCCCTGGGGAATATGTCCCTGTTATACATCCAACACAAACACAAACCTTTTAGAACAAAAACCAGACATTAATTGTTTCGAAAACCCAAACACCCTCACTTGCATTGTAATAAAAGAAAACACTTTTAATAGCAATACCTAAGCCAGTCCATTATCCTCTGCTGATCGGAGGGATGGTTCACACCCGAAACCGCCAAACAAACCGCCCGAACCGCCGACCGGTTCGAACCGGATTTCGCAAGTGCTTCCGCCATCACTTGCTCCAGTGTCTCCCTCGCAGCCGCCTCTACAGTTCATCAAAACAAATTAAAATTACTAAAAAATCCTCGTGCTCCAAACTAAATCAAATCGAAAACAAAAATAATTACCGCCGACGCTGTTGTGATTGGAGCAGCCGGCGACGGCCCGGGCCAGAACCGGAACCGGGTCGGGCAGAGGATCCGAGAAGGGCAAAACAGGCATGCAAATGCAAACCGTGGACGTCGTGCCGCCGTCTAACCCCAGAATGACGTCACAGGCGTCGTCGGAAAGCGGCATTTGTTGCTCGAAGTCCCAGATTTCGCCGTTCCGGTAGCGCTTCATCGTAACGAATCAGATTGGAACTGGGAGTAAGAGATTGAGAGTGTTAAATAAAGGGGAGGTGGGTCTGGGTGTCCAAGGCAGACAGGGGCGAGAGGAAGAGAACAAGGAGTGAGTTCAAAGATTAAAGATTGAATCTTTGTGTTTTTCAAATGGTGGGGGGTTTTGTTTTTCTTGATCGGACGGCAGGTGGGGGCCCAGTTTTGGCTGGGGATTTTTTTAATTTCTTTGTAGAATCTTGTTCTTTACTTCTGTCAAATTCTTTTCCATTATTTTGGTATATGATGATTGGGGTATTACTATTCTAGTCTGCACGATCCTTGTCATGCGTTGATCTAGCTATGGCTCTATTTTGACAATGTAGGTTCCTGGGTGCAATTGCCTTCTGGAGATGGCAAAAAAAATTACGGCAGGTAGTCGCTGTCGATCTCTCATTTCCTGTCTCGATTGCAACTAGGAGAGAAGAAATTTGATGGTTGAGGACGCTAAAGGGTAACATTCATACAAAACTTGCATGATGTAGTTTGAAACAACATTATGCTTTGAACTCATTAACGGGAAGTGTACAGACGGAAGATGGTATAGTGACTACGGTCACTGTAAAGGAAAAGTGAAATAAATCTCACTGTCTATATGGAGTAAATTGACTGGAAAAGGTATGCAAGAGAATTCCCTCAAGTCGCAAGAATGCAATGTGCAGGCAAGTCGAGGGAACAAAACGGGGTGAAAGGAAGGTCTGCAAACTATTCAAGCAAGAGGGCATCGATATTCCGTTTTCCTTCTGGACCCTTTGTGTACCATGACGACACATAATCTCCGTAAACAACTTCCCGGTAGAGGGGAGGAGTGGATTGACTGATGAGCTCTGAAGCAGGGGATACTTTCACTGTTTTGGCCGGATCATGAAATGTAGCCACTGAGAGCCGCGGGCGATTGGAGTTGGTTATAGCTCTATGTACAGAACTCTTGTACTTCCCATTGGTCATGATCTGCAGAGGTGATAATCCACAGTTAGAGAATAAACAAAATGATCTCATCAGTCTCGTGTTCAATAGATTTCATACCAGACAACAATTTTACATTGAAATATTACACGTGAGCTACAAAACAACCAGAATCCTGTGAAGCTGATGTTGGTCCTCCAGTTGTCAGCTTAAGGTGAAAAGGAATTAATTAATGACTTAACTAATACGCTCTTAGGTCGGATTTGTCTAGCTCAAGTTCACATAGTACAGCCAAAAACTAAAGCAACCTAACTCGGTTCCTTTGAGTATTGATCCAAAGCCAAGTCCTTCAGTGAAAGTCAGTTTCATGGAGTTGGATTAATAATAAAGGCTCATTTGCATGTCACACTGACTCTGATCTAAATTGAAGCTTAATCATTAGGACAAAGCAGAAAGGACAATGACTAAGCCTCTACATGTTAACTTGGACACAAATCTAGATACTCCTAACCAAACCATATGAAAACAAAGACAAGAAAGAGAAAAAACTAGTAAAACAGAAGAATGATGTCATGCCAATAACTACAAATAGTGGTTATTAGTGCCATCAAACAATTGGCAATTCGGTAGCTTGATCAAAGACCAAAAAAAAAAAAAGAGCTTCTTTCAGAAATTATGGCTTAACCCCACCAAAGTAAAAGCAGGCGGACAATATCTAATCCAATGTGACTCCTTAAACGTTGACAGATATAGCAACATGTGAATTGTTTAGTGTGCTATGCCAACTGCAACTATAACCACTAATTATAGGGACAGTAGGTCTTTTAGGGTCAGCTTACACTGTTATGCAGCTGTGAACCTAGACCATACTAACCTATAATTCTCAAATCACTAATCCTACTCGACCATGATTCTTCAAAATCAAATCAGAGTAAAAAAAAAACATGAGGTTACTAGGTCAGCTTGTCCTCAGATCCCCAAACCAACTTTCAATTACCTAGTAAAATAGCATACCCAATTGGTCATAATACAAACAAATGTAAAATCCCTAAACAGAATAACATATTACTACCACATGAAATCCAGTCATGATCAGAACCTATAAGTATAAGCAAAAGAATACTCATCATGATCCATTCAAGAGTCTATACGATTCAAGCATTCTTTTATCTTCCCAATCAACATGGTAGTTGGACTGCATATATAATCAATAACAATCTCCCCGAAATCCTGCCAAACCCTCATCTTTATCATTAACAAATGGAAAGCACCCAACACAAGGTACTCCATCCTGCTTAATATATTAATCAGAATCTTCAAATCTTTCAATAGATTCATTCAAGTCATAACAAAATGAACGTTGAGACTATGGCAGTTCCACACTATAATAAACTTTGAGTAGAGCTACCTCAGTCCCTCACCCTCCCCACTTCTATTCTTTAAGTTTTTCAACTCTATTATAAACCAACTGCATTCTCTCTCCCTCCATTTTGAACAAAAAAAATTCAACCTTTCTATTAAGAAAACTCGCTTTAACTAATCAGGTATCGCTTATAGAGATTAAAGCTTCAATCTTTATAACGAAAATGAAGAATGTGATTGATATTTGGTAGAGGTACCTCAGTTTGGTCAGCAAGAAGAACAACAATGGCATCACCACCCAAAGGCGTCACAGGCACCCACTCATTGTCTTTGAGCACCTCAAGCCCACCAACCTCGTCTTGGACCAGCAACGTAATGGCCCCAAAGTCCGAATGGGCCTGAAGGCCCAATGTCAGCTCCGGCTGAGGACATGGCGGGTAATAACTAATCGTTATGTTCTGGTAAAACTCCCCAACCGCCTCCTCTAAACGCTGCGTTTTAAGCCCTAGGCTCTCGGCGATCAGCCCCAGCAGCTCCCTCGCCAGCGCCGCGATTTTATCGCTGTACTCCGCAACCACCCGCCGATATTCCGGCGGGAAATCCGGCCATCGCGTGGGGTCCCGGCGCGTGAGGGGGAGCGTGTGGTGGTCGAAGTAGTCTCTCCAGTCCAAAATGGTGTCGTCCTTCTCCAGCATGCGGCTGCCGTATCCCTCCGACGCGGCGGAGGTGGGGTCGCAGGCGTAGCGGAGCTTGTCCTGGACGGGGGAGTCGTTGAAGAAGGTGAGGCCCACGCGCCTGATGTCGTGGAGGAGAGAGGCGGGGATGCCGTGGTCGGTGACGTGGAAGGCGCCCCAGTCGCGGCAGGCTTGGGCGATCGAGGTTCGGACGGTGTCGCGGCGGGTCGGGTCGAGTCCGAAGAGGGTGATGCAGGGGACGGCGGAGGAGGATGAAGGGTGGTTGGGTCGGTTGTGGGAAGGTTGAATGTATTGCGGTGGAACTTGGGTGAGACCCGCTTGGGCCAGGGTTTGGACTCTGGTGGGCTCCGACGCTACCTCCATTTTTGTCGAATTCGAATACAGGGAGAGTCACGGAGACGATGATTCCGACTTTATAATCTGTTCTGCGGACTGTGAAAAGTAAATTACAAAATTACCACTCCATATAGCTTTAGCTGATTAATTACCATTAGATTGAAATGCATAACTTCAGTAATTAAAAACTTAAAACACCCGATAGAGAAATTAGTTAATAAAATTAACATCATTCATATTAATTTGCATCAATATTTACAAGAGAGGTTAGTAGTAGACAAATCCGAACTTCATCCATTAGACTACTAATGTAGTTAAGAGTAATTAGTTTACATTTAAGCATATTTAGTTTAATTTAGATCCCCACTTCAAAAACCAAAAGCAAATCACTACTCTATTTTGGACATACTTACCATGAGGCATGAACTTAGATTTTCTTGTGTATTTAGGTTTGGGATTATACATTTGCATATTCTAACTCTCTAAAATTAACACCCTAGCAAGCGAGAGGAATCAAACCCATGTAGGTTTGGCAACATTTCTTAATCCTTATATTATTGTTTGTACCTCTTATACTTAAGGGTTGTTTTTTGGCTAACAATGTTGTCGTGAGGCATCTCATCCATTTGGTTCGTGGAGTCTAGCACTCTTTAAGCTGAGCTTATTCTAGAGTAAGCTTAACCCATGTTTGGTGGAAGCAATCAAAATAACACCATCAACTCTAACCTGCAACCATAGAAAACAACCTAGTAACCTCCAACCTTTAATTGCAAAACAGAACCCAAAAACACACAAATTTGACATCACAAAAATCTCAAATCTAAAAACCCAGAAATTTGATAACCCAAAAAAATTCGAACTTAGATTCGATTCATAAAAATCATCCCTTAATACCTAGAAATTTCAAATTAAATTTCGGTAACATAAAATCATACATTAGCTACTATGGAGGTGAAAACCCTTTTTTCATGGAACCCAAAGGGATTTGAGAGTTGCCGACTTCGAATTCCAAAGCGTAGAGCCAAAATTTGCCAGTGAAATTTTCGTATTCCTTGTCTCTGTTCTCGGAGACTCCTTATGATTTCCTGCGTCGAAGTCGACTTGTCGGATGAGATCTATGAGCTGCAGGGAGGCGAGAGAAAGAATTGACGCGAGCGAAGAGAACTTCGATGGGGCTTCCACAAACCCACCAATTTTGAGGCTGCTATGAAAGACGATATGCGGGGATCTCGGGGACTCCATAACCTCATTAAAGTGAATCCTTGTTGTCGCCGAACACGGGTTTGAACTAGTTATATGACCCAGTCTCGTCCACTCCCCTCTAATCCGGGTAACAAACGTGTTGTATGAGTTTTAACTTTCCGTTATGTCGTCATGTTTTAGTCAAAGCAAATAGCGTAGTCAATGGCGCACTTTTTGCTAAATGATTTTTGTCAAAATATTTTGATGATGTTGAGTCTCCTGATATTGTTTTAGGATGTTCTTACACTATGAAGTTTAGACTTAATGCCCCTCCCTTGTATTTTATATTCATTAATAGTAATAGTGTGAGGTATGTCATTCTAATCCTTATCTTAAAAAATAAAAATAATAATAATAATAATAATAATATTTCCTTCCGTTTCCGAAACGCAAGAAATGAACCATCTTCATTTTTTGATGATTTTTGCGAACGAAACGAAGCGTTGATGTTCATAACTTTAACTTTGGTAATTCTGTTGATGGGTTCTGAGTTTTATCGATTTCAACTTTTACCTGCTCGATCATTGACTTACCTTGAATTGCCAACAGTAGAGTAATCTGGGAGTGGATAATACAATGGGCACAGAACAACTCAGCAAAGTCTCCCTGCTTGTTTTTGACTGCCGCGCCTTATCATATCACATCTCGATTCTCATCTCCCTCATTTCTCAATCTTCTTCTTCTTCTTTTCCAGTCACTGCTAATGTGACAGACCCCACTTGAGATCCACCACAATGCCGCCACCAGCCACACTCTCAGCTTCCTCCTCCTTCACCCTCCTCTCCCCACCTCCAAAGCTCTCTTCCTTCCTCCCCAATCCCCACTCCTTCCACTCCTCCACGCGCTACACGCCCTTCACGCGCCTCCGCCACTCCCCCTCTTTCACTCCCCGATGCGCCGTCATCGAGAAGGAGACGCCGGAGACGGAAAAGCCCGAGACTTTCCTCCGCGAGTCGTCGTCGCCGACCTCCGTCCGCGCGCGGTTCGAGAAGATGATACGGGAGGCGCAGGACACTGTGTGTGAGGCCATCGCCGCCGCGGACGGCGTCGGCACGTTTAAGGAGGACGTGTGGTCGAGGCCCGGCGGCGGCGGCGGGATTAGTAGAGTCTTGCAAGACGGCGCCGTTTGGGAGAAGGCTGGGGTTAATGTGTCTGTTGTGTATGGGGTTATGCCTCCTGAGGCTTATAGAGCTGCCAAGGGCGCCGCCGCTGATCAAAAACCCGGGCCGGTTCCGTTCTTCGCCGCCGGAATTAGCTCGGTAATTGCTTCATTTTTGGCTCTGTTTGTGAGAAATGTAGCATATTTTGGCTGTTAGTTTTGTGTAATTTGATTTTGGTTTCGATTGTTTACAGGTTATGCATCCAAAGAACCCATTTGCGCCTACATTGCACTTCAATTATCGGTATTTCGAGACCGATGCTCCCCAAGGTATGATCATGATGTGTGTTGTTACTGTTTTGTATAGTGTACATTGCTAAGTCAGGGTTGAAATCATGTTCGTATTAGACTATGCAAACCAAAGAAATTATAGCTCGCAATAGGTCGAATCAGATAGAAATGGTCTTCCATTTGGATAGAAATGTACACATTGTTAAGATGTTTAGGATACTATATATGCTCACTCACTTGCGACATGCTAGAAGAAAAGAAGAAATGTTCTGGTTACTTACTTTACATGGTTGGTTGCCATTGAATCATGATCATAGCTGTATACATTACAAGTTGTAATACTGATAGTAATTAAAAGCAGAAACAATGGTAATGTTACTATGGCAATAACATGTTTATGCTCTTAAACATGTAGATTTCATACCCTGAGAAGATAAAGCATACTTTTCCTATTGTTCCATTCTGAAATTTTTCATCTGCTTTACATCAGTTACATATGTACCTTATATATGAAAAGAAAGATGCTCGACTCTCCTGATATTTGACCTTGTGCAGATGCTCCTGGAGCACCTAGGCAATGGTGGTTTGGAGGTGGAACTGACTTGACGCCTGCTTATATTTTTGATGAGGATGTTAAACATTTTCATTCAGTATGTACTCCAAAACTGAGCTTGCCTCTTGATGTCTTTGAGCATACTTTCTATTTTGAAAAATGTTATGGCGTTGACTTACTGTAGAGTGATATTGGCCTTCTGTAGGTTCAGAAAAGTGCGTGTGACAAATTTGATCCGTCCTTCTATCCTCGGTTCAAGAAATGGTGTGATGATTATTTCTATATCAAGGTATTTTGATTAAACCTTTAACTGGTATTGGTATGATATCAATGATGCACTCAAATTATAATGAAATGATAAATAAAAGTAACCTAACTGATATCTGTTTAATGTCTTAGAACTACTGAGTATGTGTCTAGCTGCCAAATAACTGATGATCATCTTTTGGTACTCCTTATATACAAACTTTATGGTATCATTCTGAAATTGGTCTGCTGACTCTGATCGTAGTGCAATTGTTTGAATTGTGTTCTGTGATTAAGTTTTGACAAACCACTAAGGTTTACCCATTAAGAGCTTCTACCCATTAAGAACTTCCCTGTAGACACATAAACATACATGACTGAAGCTGTTTCATGTTTCACATTTCACCTTGAGCTCTCATGCTGACCATGTTGGCTGTAGTTATACAATGCAGATGTCATGACTATATCCTTGTAACATGAACTACAAAACATTTTTATAACTTTAATTTATTTTTTTTATGGTGCTTTTGTACAATTTAATAAACAAGGTAATGTGGGATATGGCCTTCCCTTGGATAGTTTTTAGGTTGCGTAATTCATAGTGGCTTGGCTTGAATAATATTACCAATAGGCCTCCATTACACTTAAAACAGTGTTTGTTTTTGTTGTGATGGAATGGATAGAAGTACTTATCCACTTGGTATCTCTTATTTAAGATGCCAGACTTTGCTGATTATGTATTGATCTTTTCTGTATGCAGCATCGTGATGAGAGACGAGGGCTTGGGGGAATATTTTTTGATGATCTAAATGACTATGATCAGGAGATGCTTCTTTCTTTTGCCACTGGTAAATGGTTTGAAACATAGAATGCTCTTTCTTTCTTTCTTTCTTTTGCAGCTGGTAAATGGATTCAAACATAGAATGCTCTTTCTGTAACTTGCAGAATGTGCCAACTCTGTGGTCCCTGCCTACGTACCAATTATAGAGAAAAGGAAGGATACACCATTTACGGACGACCATAAGGCATGGCAGCAATTGCGGAGAGGACGTTATGTTGAGTTCAATTTGGTATGAAACCTAGTCCTGAAGAAGTTAAAAAAAAAAAAAAAAAAAAAAAAAAATCATATCATCAATGATTTGTAAATGAGGTCCAACTGATCTTTTTCTTGTACTTAAAAGGTTTACGATCGTGGAACAACTTTTGGCCTAAAGACAGGAGGTCGAATCGAGAGTATTCTTGTCTCTCTTCCACTGACTGCTCGGTGGGAATATGACCATGTAAGCTTCTTGGATCTCTCTGCATGACTTCTCTACATACGGTTTGAAGTTTAACTTATAATTTGTTTGGTGTGCAGAAACCAGAAGAGGGAAGCGAAGAATGGAAACTACTAGATGCTTGCATCCACCCAAAGGAATGGGTTTAATGTTATGAAGTATATTATGTATCATTTTAAGATTTTTACTTCTTTTATCTCCTTCCAATCCCCCCTCCCTCCCTCTTTTTTGTTTCTTTAATAGTTGAGGGTTAGAAATTCATCAAAAGTAGTGTATCATGTACAAGCTGATGTAAGTTTTGAATAATGTTAGAAATGACAATTTTTTTAAAACTGGAAACTCTAGCTGCATCATTCTTGAGATTGGTCGACATTGCCAACTTCTTGCGGTGATATCAAGAGAAACACAACGTTTCCTCTTGATCAATGTTAGACCTGGTTGAATGTAATTTCTGGAAATGCAGCTTTGTAATCATTAACACCAGTTGATGATATATGAAGCCTTAGGATCTCTATTTCTGTTCAAAACTCAAAAATTAATAACACTAATCTGGTCCTTTTATGGGAGCTCATGAACTTCTTTCGCTTGAATTCCCAAAAGCAACAGTAAAACATCAATCGTCAAAAAAGAAAGAAAAAAGATGTACACAACCTAATTCAATCATAACTCAGAAACTACCGTATTCAAAGCTCTAGTACACAAAATAAGATAGCAAAAGAAAAAAAATTACTCTGATAATGAATCTAGGTTTTTCACATGTTTAAACTACCAAATTCTGGTGAAACTAAAGTGTCCAAGTACAGAACTACTGGTGAACGCCGGAAAATAGCTGAGGTCTGAAAAACAGTCCTGTATTTATTTTCTTTGGGATTATATACTACACACTCCTTTCCATCCAAAATCATCAAAACTTCACCATTCTCCAAAATTTGCTTTGGCGTTAGGGACACCTTGTAAGGTACAATATGGGTAGGAATGTTCATGAGCTTAGTCCATGGTTTATCCTTCCAATATTCACTCATCACCCATATTGTCATTGGCATAGATCTGATACCACTGTAAGTGTAATAGCACAGACAATTTCTGATACGTCCAATTCCCATTGTAAACATTGTTCCGCACACAATACGGCATAATTGCTCGCATTTTCCTTTGCCAAATCAAATGATATGATTCTAGTAAAGTTGTACTTTGAATCGAGCCAATGTAATGCTCCATTCGCAAATCACCCTTGTCCATCCAAATTAACAAACTGGAAGTCTTCAACAGTCCTCCATGAACCTGTTTTCAGTGTAAATATACCAAATTTGGTTTCTTCAGCTACGTGATTGCTATCTCCCACTATAAGCTTGTAATCTTCAGTGTTGGCATCATAACCGAATCCATAAAACCTTCTTGAACCCTTGGTAAACTTATGTTTTGGAACTTTCTTGGTCGCTCTAGTACTAGGGTGCCATATGAAAATATCATCACGGTATATACCATCAAACATCATCTCTTGCAAACATATTAAGCCATTGCAAGAACCAAGAATCCTAGACCGGCCAAGTATATCCTCTGCAAAAGAATCTTGCTGACGAATATGATCATGAACCTCCAATCCTTGGAGATCTACGGTTCTGGGACGAGCATTCAAGAATACAAGCCTGAAGCTGTTGGATGTGTCTGTGAATGCATGGCCGAGGTGCTTCTTAACAAAATAAGAATCTGAGATTAAAGCACGCCATGACTTGCATACACTTCGGAATCGTAACAAGGATTTGACCGGAAGCCTTGACAGTATCTCAACTACGATATCGTCAACTTCCTTGCTGTGGTCGCAATGACGAGGTCGTTTTCGCAACGAAACCAGTTGCTGCTGAGGGACTAGGCCCTCTGCCATGTTAATTAACGGCGATGGCCTTGTAGCATAAAACATAGAAGTGGCCCTTTGGCTTTGTAGGATTTTGCGCTTGCTTTGAAAGTAAACCCTAAAGCATAAACTTGGCCTTGTAAGATTTTTTGCATTCCCTTCAGAAGGACTATAGAGACAATATAGCTCAACAAGGATTCCTATATGATATGGCAGCACACTGTGATACTTGACAAAACAAAAATCTCTACACACATGACTGCTTGTCAAGAACTCAGACACAAAGGATGAACTAATTGCTATACGAGTATCAGAGAAAAATAACGCAGCATGAGAACACAATAGAAGGCTTTGTATTATGATCCAGGGAAGAAAAAGGCAAACCATCTAGGATTTAGAAATCCATTTGGCTCACTGATTCTGTAGGAAACCCTACATTTTAGTCGGTTGCTTAGACTTCAAGTCAATAGTTTCTATAAAATGCATGGGACCAAACCTTGCTGCCTTACACCACTCATCCGAAGCCCTAGTTTCTATAAATCCACAGAAACCCTTCTGCTCATATCTTCTTCATAGCCATCTGAAGCCCTAGACACATCAATTAGTTTCTATATATTCATCCGCCTGAAACCCTAATTCCTCATCACATCTCTTCTTTCCTCAAAGAACTCTTTCCAAAACCAAGAAAAGCAAGAAACATGCAGCAAGCGTCTGCAATGGAGGAGATCAGAAACAATCAACTTCCTGGTATGAGGTTCTGCCCTATGGAGGACGAGCTTCTTCTTTCCTACCTCAAGCCGATGTTGAGTGGACAGAACGTGCCCGGCAGAAACAAGGTCGTCTTCGATTGCGATCTCTACGGTCAGCAAGAACCTTGGGAGATATGGGAGGCTTACAAGACCAAAAGACCAAACGACTTGAGGCTCCACAAGGACCTCTACTTCTTCACCCAACACAAGAAGATGAAATCCACAGACAAACGCATACGCCGCACCGTTGGAAGCGGCACATGGAAAGGAAACGACTCCGGGAACCCAGTAAAATCTTCCGGTCGTGAGATTGGTTTGAAGAAAAGATTTACCTACGAGAATAAAAAATCGAAGCACCACGGTTGTTGGATCCTGCATGAGTTCTACCTTGATCGATCACTCAGAGACAAGAAAGAGAAGGTGAAAGACTATGTTCTTTGTCTGCTACGAAAAAACGGTGATTCAAAAACCAAGATCGAAAAGAAGAGAAAGCAACGTGAAGAGGAAGACGTTCTTGATGCATGTGATGATGGAGAACAATCGAATACGGAGCAAGAAGTGCTTGAGACACAAGCGAAGCGACAACGAACCGTCTGTGTACCGCCAGTACCTACGCCATCAGAAGTTGATGCATTCATAGCTAAGATAGAAGGGTTTATGGAATGCGTTCAAGATGATAACTCACCTCCATCGGAAGCTGAAGCAATTGGTTTTCAAGGTGTGGAGGATGGGGGACTCCAACAATCAGCTTGTGAGGTGCAATCAGACCCTTCTTTTGTTCAACAAGATCCAGCCGGAAGCAACAATGATTGTGGAGGAGGAGGACTGATTGACTTTCATGATTTCTCACGTCCATCAGAAGCTGAAGCAATTGGCTTTCAAGGTGTGGAGGATGTGGGACTCCAACAATTAGCTTGTGAGGTGCAATCATCAGGCCCTTCTTTTGTTCCACTGCCGGAGGAAGATTTTGTCATGGAGCAATGCTTTGAAGAATTACGTAACTACGAAGAAACGGAAGAACAAGATCCAGCAGGGAGCAACAATGTTTGTGGAGGATTGATTGACCATAATGGTGATGATTGGATAAACTCAATCAGTTTTAGTCCTGAGGATAACGATTTCGTTTCATGCGAAATGCTAAGAAATTTCTTAGCTGACACTGCTGGGCTGCCATAGTTATGCAGCGAGGGGTAAAACCTGAGGGTGACAGATTGACAGACAGCGGAGTTAGTGAATGACGTTGTTTAATTTGTTGCACCTTCTGTTTCCTCTTCTTTCTGTAGAATATTACTGAAATCTTCAGAGTTTCAATCAAAGTGAAAAATGAGTACATTTCAGATCTTTTTGTTCTCACAATCTGCATGTCTTAATCAAACATTTAAACCTATAAACTTCAGCTTTTGGTACTTACATGAGACGTCTCATTTACAAAAGTTCAAATGTGCGCATAAGGCATGTACCTCAATTACTACCTTAATGAAATCGTCAGAGTTTGAATTAAGAGAAAATGCTCACTAGCCCTAATTTTAGAGATTTTGTTCCCATCAACAAAATCAGATTTCAATATTCCCATCAACCCTATAGAGTCATACGATCTATTCCCACTAACAAAATATGGACCACTATTACATATTTTGTATGACAATAATACCCCTGCAAGATCTACGCCCCTCACTCTTTCATATTTGAATTTCGATGAGAGAGAAACTTTGGCTTGAGCTCGAAGCTCTGGTTCTAGTGCGATAGGTGGGTGAAGCGCTGGGCTCGAAGCTCTGATTCTTGGCGATAGGTAGACGAAGCTCTGGTTTTGGTTCGCTGGTCTCGAAGCTCTAATTCTTGACGATAAGTAGACGAAGCTCTTGTTTTGGTTCTTGTTCGATTCTAAGCTCTAATCTCAATTTCTATTGCGATGGATCTTGTATTGAGCAATATGCCTCGGTTCGTTTCTGTAATCTTCTTGATTCCTTTTCGTTTTGATTTGCATTTGAACTTGATTTTGATGTACTGTTGATTTTTGCTGCTCTCAATTTATTTGTTATTTGTGTTCTTAATTTGTGTGAGTACAAATGAATTTTAGTTCTGTTTTGAATTTGTTTGAGTTCTGTGTTGTGTGAATTCAGTTCTGACCTTGCATCGAAACTCCTCGTTACTCATGCGATCTTCTGGGAAAAGAGGTTATGTAGATTTCTTCTCATCAAGTTGATGAGAAAGACCTCCTACTGGGGGCAGTAGGACCTCTGTTTGGTGCAGTATGCGACTCATTTGTAATGTTATTTTGTTTGTTTTTGAAGAAAATACTAGTCACTACATTAATTTTCATGCACTCAACAGTTTACTCCATTATCTTTCAATTTCAATCGATCACTCCTCTAACTATCTAATGTTACACACTTGGGACCATCCGTTAAGTGGACGTCCAATTGTGCCGTCAACTTGCTGACTGGACATATTTTTCAATGCCAACTCAGCTAGATGAAAGGAGAAAATCTTTTTAAATTAATTTTTTCTTTCAATTTTATTTTTTTTCTATGAAATCTATCCCTTCTCGCCGTCCTCCTGCTCCGATCACCGTTCTCCCTACTCGTTGCCGATGACCAGACACGGTCGGCCTACGACGTCATCCAAGACTTCAACTTCATTACCATCGTACTCCCTGGCCTCCGGTGAGTCACATGCACGCTACCCGTCGGCAAGAGACGCCAGAAAGACGTCATACGCGCCGTCGCAATGCGTACCCAGAATACCCAGAATTACTCTGGGCACCCAAAGCTCTCTATCCTCATGTCTTCTTCAACACAAACCGGCAAACCGCAGCTACACCGCATTCGTCCTTTGGTAGTCGGAGTACCAGTCCCATCAAATATCAATAATATAAAGGAGGAAGAAAGTCGAAATCGACATCACTACTGATAGCATCGTCTTCAGCACCAGCAGCTCTATCTGATCTTCTCCCGAATCATGGCATTTACAAACCAAATTGATCAGCTTCGTCAGCAACTTCGCCTCGGCGCCACCGGAAGTGTCGACCTCGCCGTGCAGGTATCCGTGCACGATTAGCTTCTGGATGCAATCCACGACAGGTATCAGTGCGGTGCAGATGCGGTTTGCCGGTTTGTGTCGGAAAAGACACGAGGAGAGAGAGCTCTGGGTGCCTAGAGTAATTTTGGGTATTCTGGGTAAGCGTTGCAACGACGAGTGTGACGTCTCTTGCCGACGGGTAGCGTGCATGTGACTCTCCGGAGGCCAGGGAGTACGATGGTGATGAATTTGAAGTCCTAGATGACGTCGTAGGCCGATCATGTCTGGTCATCGGCGGCGAGTAGGGAGAACGGTGTTCGGAGCAGGAGGACGGCGAGAAGGGACAGATTTCATGAAAAAAAATAAAATTGAAAGAAAAAATTAATTTAAAAAGATTTTCTCCTTTCATCTAGCTAAGTTGACATTGAAAAATATGTCTAGTCAGCAAGTTGACGGCACGATTGGACGTCCACTTAACGGATGGATCCAAGTGTGTAACATTGGATAGTTAGAGGAGTGATCGATTGAAATTGAAAGATAATGGAGTAAACTGTCGAGTGCATGAAAGTTAATGAAGTGACCAGTATTTTCTCCTTTGTTTTTTTACATAAATGTGGATGGTTATTTGGCTGTTAGGTGTCGTTATTCTGGAAAAGGTTTCATGTTCTCTATTCATCAATGTATGAACTATGCTTACTTGTTCGAGTATATTTGTGAAAGGTTTTGGTTGTCTGCAACTAATGTTATTGAGCTTCACTATTCACTTCCTGGTTGTCCTCTCTCTTTCCTGCATAGTGACAATGATTTTCAAATGTTGTTTATTCGTGCTAAGATATACAATTTGGATTGTGTTGAAATAATTGCGGAGAAGAATAGTGAAGGCTGCAGCAAGAGAACTTCTGTTTCATGTGAAGATAGCTACTCTGCTGTTTTGGATGAAGATGATTATTTGACTGAGGGATATAGGTCTGAGGTGTCGAAGCCTTACTTATCAAGAGAGTGGGGTAGTTATATCCAATGTGAAGGGCAGAAGTTTCATGGTGGTGCCTCCGAATTTCGAGATAAGCTGCCTAAATATGCAATTGAAGTTGGCTTCACCTTTGTGTACACCAGAAATGATTGGTATAGAATTCATGCAGTATGCAGCAACATCGGAACCGAAAATTGTGAATGGCATGTTGTTAGTTATTCTGAATTTGTAGATGGATGTTTTTATATTGATTCTTTGAACAACGTACACACTTGTAAAGGCGTTATTCGCCAGAAAAAGCATGTTCGATTGGGGTCTAAAGTTGTCAAGACTTGCGTTCAAGAGGATATTAGCTACAATATGTCATTGAAGCCAAGGGATATCCAGATAAAGATGCAGTCTGCTTACTGTTTTGAGATATCATACAAGGTTGCTTGGAAAGCAAAGCAAAGTGCTAGGGATATGATTTATGGATCTGAGGCTGAATCTTTTAACATGTTATCCTGGTTTAGGGAAGCTGTTTTAGCGAGTAACCTTGGTTATGTGTTTGTCTTGGAAGTGCATCCTGATACCAACCAATTTCATAGGCTTTTTATTGCTTACGCATGTTGTATTGAAGGTTTTAAGTTCTGTCTACATGTAGTATACGTCGATGGCACTTTTGACAAGAGTCTTTACAAGGGGACCATCCTTTGTGCAACTGGAAGGACTGGAAATAAAGGTAACTTTTATCTTTTATCTTTTATCTTTCTTTTTCTTGGTTATGTGCTCATTTTTTTGTGTTTGTACGTCTTGAAAGTGTGGAGCGGCACGCTCCCGTTAGCGGTGTAGCGGCACACTGCAATCACCTATTACCCCCAGTAGACATCCTACTACCTCCCAGTATGCTGACTTTTTCCTCTTTGTTTTTTGTTTTTTTTTTCCTCCCAAGTTGCTTTCCTTTGGCCATGTGTGTATGTGATTCTGAGAGTGAAGATAATTGGTGTTTTTTCTTTAGGCACTTGAAGGATTTGTTGGAATCCCAAGGTAGAATTGTTACATTTATGAGTGATCGCAGTAATGGAATACTCGGTTCTTTCAATAAGGTACAAAACTTATATTTTGAGGCCCATACCACATTGGCAAGCCCATGGACGAGTTTTGAGGGTTTCATAACCCTAATCACAACAGAAAAGATGAGAGGACGTGAATATTAGAGGAGGACGTGAAGATTGGAGGAGGCAGCGATCTCATCATCATCAGAATCTCCATAGTTGCGGACTCACACAAGGAAGCCGCCAAGCCATCATTGATCTCTCCATCATCCACGGTTTACCTTTCCATTGTCATCTTTTATTTTCCTTATGTGATTTTGCAGCCATGTGTGACTGAATTCTCTTAGTTAGGGGCAAGGTTTGAAGCCCCAAGAATGTTTTAGATATTGTTTTGAACCTTGGTTTCAAATTATTGAGTCTTTCAAATTGTTTATTTGGTTTTGGTTTATGGAGAATTCTTGCTTGTTTATGTTCATGTATGCGCAACATAGAACATTATGAACTTGTGAGTGGGGCTAGAATTAGGTTGTTTAATCTCCTAAATGGTTAATACGGCTTAATTCAAGGTAGTAAAACCTATAGGACAATAGGTGAAACCAAATAAAAATGATTGCATGCTAGGTAGGCGTTCAACACTAGTTTTGCATACTTGTTCAATCAAACTTTCATTGATCTTAATGCTTAGAATAATTTGTTGATAGGATAGCGTCTATACCTTGATTGGTTATTCTAAAAGCTTGGTAATGGTGCGTTCATCTTGCTTAAGTATTTAAGGGAAGTAATAAGGACTTACACAGTGCGTTCACGATTTGTTCTTGATTGATACCGATTTATGACTTAATGATTGAAGCTTTGGTTGTTAACATGTCTTGAAACATACTTAGTGGTGGATTTCCAAGTCTGTAACATCTCATCCATCTTATCTTTTCTGATTTATTTTTTTTCTTTATTTTCTCTTGTTTATAATTACAAAACCTCATATCTCTAGTACTATAATATTTTGTTTTCTCTTGTTTTGTAATTAACGTAATTGTAAAGGTACCCTCAATCCTCGTTTTTTATAACGATATCCTTATTTGCTATATACTACAATTGACACAAAATGGTTTTTAATTGAAACGCCCAGTTTCGGTCGCTATCACTTAAATGTAACATTCCCAATATCTGATGGTGACATATGTTACAGTGTTACAAATTACAACTCCCAGCCTTTCACTGTCTAGGACCAAGATCGAGAAGAAAACATCTTATTAGGTGTGTCCTAGAATTCTAGCAAGGTAAGTTAGTCCTAACTTAGTTGCAATCAAACCCCTCGATCCTCACTGTTGGTTGGCTGACTTTGCTCCCAAAACTGGCCCGAGGAGGGATTGGTGAAATTAGTGGCGGCATATTGCAGCGACCTTGTCATCCTGATCGAAATCGAGCATCCTGAACTAATGGGTTAGCTAGTTCCTCTTATATATAGATTGAATGGTATTATGTCCTGCGATTTGATTATCAGATGTTCTTTATTCATAGTTTTGATTTGTATAGGGTTTGTGGCTTCTTCTAGAAACCATAAATGATAGTGAAACGTTTTAATTTTGCAGTATAATTATGTTTATCGATTTATCGTATACTAGGAAATTTTAAACGAATGAGTTAGCCTAGAAGGGTTCAAAGAATGAGTTATTCAGTACGTATGATTATTATGTAAGGTCATCTAGATAAAGCCATACAGGTGGCCTTTGCGAATAGCTTCGAATTTGATTTTCTGGTTAATTTCATACCACATGCTTGATAAAAAGAGATAAAAGAGAGAAAAGAATTTTGATGGATGAATGCTTCAGTATGGAAGATCCATGGGCATCTTCTCCAATTCAAGCACCAAAGTCTTTATCTTTTACGAACGTGTCTATCAACTGCCAGCTGAAAATGGACCTAAAAGTTAGTTTCGCGCAGAAACTCGAGGAAGCACGAATTCCATTGGAGGAGGGTACGGTGTATATGCAACTAATGCAAGTCTTAATCAGTTGATAAGTTTTCGTGCAAAAACTCGAGGAAACACGAATCTAGCACTAAATTTATCTTCAAAATCAGTTGAACACTGTACTTGATCATTTACTTCTAGTTACATGGTAGAAGTTGCAATAACAAATCTTTGCTCGTTTTCTGGAAACGATCGAGCCATATATATATTCTTGGCATAGGCTAGTACTGCACCAGTGATCGATTCACATCATAAAAAGGAATGAATTGAAGGAGCTTCCGCTCACCCACATCATCAAATATAGCTGCACACAACATTCACGTATAGAAAATGAAAATCCACACTTTCCACTTACGAAATCATGACATTCGAACTGAACAATGACCTTTGTCTCCAACAGTAATGGAGATTTGTCGCAAACTGTAAAGATATATAAGACATTAGACATGCATGCGTGCCTAGTTTTTGTTTCCATGCATGATCAACATTAATCATTAAGAGAAGAAAACAATGTAATGCTATTAGTTATGAATGATCACGCAAGTACGTACTGCTACCTCGCGAACTTATTTTGCTGCATGTTTATGTTTCTAATAACATGCTCAAATTAGAATTAAGATTGCAAATAAGGCCGGTAATAGTATGTATCTCTGAGAGGTTGTGTACATATACTGACATATACAAGAACCGTGCGTTCATGGACAAAAAATTAAAGAAGCGAACGGTACAGAAGAATTGCCGAGCAAATCTCCTTAGGCATTGAACACGCTACAAGAAGATAATGCAATGCTATCATGATCAATGAGCAGATGCATTAATTTTGATTGTAAGTGGCTACATGCCAGCTGAGGAGAATTTGCACTGTAATCTTTGCAACTGCACCAAGCAAATGTTCGAAGTTGCAACTGTAGCCAATGGAGGGTGCTATTTATCAAAGGCTAGAGGAAAGCATATGCTAGGGATCCTAGGAACAATATATGCTTTCGTTTGTGTGATCGTAAAGCGTTCTAACCAAACTTCATGGTGTAAAATTGCAACTAGTTAAGGTCGCTGGGTTTAAAAGTACATATAAAAAACCTAGGTGATCGACTTAGTTATAGAATGGAAGATTCAGAGCATGTTCCTTGTTATGTACTGCATCTCTTTTCTTCTACTTGTAATGCATGTCATCACCTTCGTTGCTTTCAGGACCAGCTAGCCAAATGGACCTAACATCAAAAGTACGTAGATTTTGCTCGAGAAAAGAATACTCGAGGACTCGTGGCTGCAATGCTGCATAACAAATCGATGAGCTCAATTTGTTTGTCCTTTATACTATATCGCTACAACGTACGTACTACATACAAGTACATAACATGTTACATATGCTTATGTCAGTTTTTGAAATGAATGGTTGAAGATTAGTGTGAAGTGTAACTTTTAAAGTTGTTAATTTGTTCAGTGCAACTCTAGCTGCTTGGTGGTGATTCATTCATAAATGGATCATGGATGTGGCGAGACTATTTCTAGCTTCTGTAAAGGGGCCCTTTCTGAGGATCATGTTGACATCCAAATTAACGGTGAGGTTTAGGACAAACCATAGAGTCTCTTGTAACCATCTTCCTCTCTTCGCAAACTGAGAGGGTGTTTAATTCCTTTGCTGTATCATGTACACTGTAATGATTATCATATTACATCCAAGGAATGCAATTTACTTCTAATTAACAAGTACAAAGAGTGATTATAAGAATCTGAGTCTAATCTATTGTAATAGCTGAAAACTGGTACACTTTTTTCATTGCCTGATGATAACTATTCGTTTCTTTATCCACACAACAATGAGAAACTATGATTTTATCAATACCTAGTAATTCAATCTGCGTAAATTAAGCTATACAAGAATATCAACGCGGTTGATCATGGTGATAATCATGCACTTCGAAGTCCTCATACGTACTGCAGGGATCCTTCTTATTGCATATAGAAATAAAAATGGCCATTATGTAGAATTTTTTAAAGAAAACCCTAAAGCATAAAATTGGCCTTGTAGGATTTTTGCATTCCCTTCAGAAGGACTTTATAGCTCCACAACAAACCCAGATGGGTGTACGTAGGATTATGTACCAAAGGAGTACGTACGTTTTTCCTACATAAACAGAAACCATCTAGGATAGGGAAATCCAATTCGCTCACTGTTTTGCGTAGGAAAACCTTTTCCTTTTATCTAAAAAAGGAAAACCCTACATTTTAATTAGTCGGTTACTACTTAGACTGATCAAGTGAATAGTTTCTAGTTTCCTAGTTTCTATAGGCTCACCGGTTTTGTAGGAAACCCTAAGATGGTTCCTTAAACTCCAAGTCAACAGTTTCTATAAAATGGGATCAAACCTCACTCATATCACCCCACTCATCCAAAGACCTAGTATCTATAAATCCACCGAAACCCGTCTCCTCATATCTTCTTCATAGCCATCTGAAGCCCTAGTCACATTAATTAGTTTCTATATATTCATCCGCCTGAAACCCTAATTCCTCATCATCTCTTCTTTCCTCAAACGATCGACTCTTTCCAAAACCAAGAAAAGCAAGAAACATGCAGCAAGCGTCTGCAATGGAGGAGATCAGAAACAATCAACTTCCTGGTATGAGGTTCTGCCCTATGGAGGACGAGCTTCTTCTTTCCTACCTCAAGCCGATGTTGAGTGGACAGAACGTGCCCGGCAGAAACAAGGTCGTCTTCGATTGCGATCTCTACGGTCAGCAAGAACCTTGGGAGATATGGGAGGCTTACAAGACCAAAAGACCAAACGACTTGAGGCTCCACAAGGACCTCTACTTCTTCACCCAACACAAGAAGATGAAATCCACAGACAAACGCATACGCCGCACCGTTGGAAGCGGCACATGGAAGGGAAACGACTCCGGGAACCCAGTAAAATCTTCCGGTCGTGAGATTGGTTTGAAGAAAAGATTTACCTACGAGAATAAAAAATCGAAGCACCACGGTTGTTGGATCCTGCATGAGTTCTACCTTGATCGATCACTCAGAGACAAGAAAGAGAAGGTGAAAGACTATGTTCTTTGTCTGCTACGAAAAAACGGTGATTCAAAAACCAAGATCGAAAAGAAGAGAAAGCAACGTGAAGAGGAAGACGTTCTTGATGCATGTGATGATGGAGAACAATCGAATACGGAGCAAGAAGAGTTGCTTGAGACACAAGCGAAGCGACAACGAACCGTCTGTGCACCGCCAGTACCTACGCTATCAGAAGTTGATGCATTCGTAGCTGAGCTTGAAGGGTCAATGGAATGCGTTCAAGATGATAACTCACCTCCATCGGAAGCTGATGCAATTGGCTTTCAAGGTGTGGAGGATGGGGGACTCCAACAATTAGCTCTTGAGGTGCAATCAGGCCCTTCTTTTGTTCCACTGCCGGAGGAAGATTTTCTCATGGAGCAATGTTTTGAAGAATTAAGTAACTACGAAGAAAGGGAAGAACAAGATCCAGCAGGGAGCAACAATGTTTGTGGACCGCCAGTACCTACGCCATCAGAAGTTGATGCAATATTCATAGCTGAGCTAGAAGGGTCAATGGAATGCGTTCAAAATGATTTCTCACGTCCATCGAAAGCCGAAGCAATTGGCTTTCAAGGTGTGGAGGATGGGGGACTCCAACAATTAGGTTGTGAGGTGCAGTCAGGCCCTTCTTTTGTTCCACTGCCGGAGGAAGATTTTCTCATGGAGCAATGTTTTGAAGAATTACGTAACTACGAAGAAACGGAAGAACAAGATCCAGCAGGGAGTAACAATATTTGTGGAGGATTGATTGACCATAATAGTGATGATTGGATAAACTCAATCAGTTTTAGTCCTGAGGATAACGATTTCGTTTCATGTGAAATGCTATCGTCTTTCTTTGCTGACACCGCTGGCCTGCCATAGTTATGCAGCGATCTAGGGGTAAAACCTGAGGGTGACAGATTGATAGACAGCGGAGTTAGTGAATGACGTTGTTTAATTTGTTGCACCTTCTTGTTTCCTCTTCTTTTTGTAAATTATTCCCTATATTGAAATCGTCAGAGTTTCAATTAAATTGAAAACTCAGTATATTTCAGATTCAGCTTAAAGGGTGACATCTCTTATTGTTCTCTCTATCTGCATGTCTTAATTAAACCTATAAACTTCAAATTTTGGTACTACTTGCATGAGACGTCCCATGTACGAAATTTCAAGGCAGAGGCTAGCTCCTGCTCTCAGAATTTTAAAAAAGAAAAAATAGAAAAAAGGTTTTCTCCATATAGATATGTAAGGAAAATTGCAGAAAGATGAATATATTAAGGTAACAAGTAATACATTCCCAATATCAGATGGTTGCAGCTGTTAGGACCTAGAAGAAGAAAACATCTAATCTGTGTTCTAGAATTCTAGCATTAAGGTAAGTTATAGTCCTAAGTCCTAACTTAACCACGACCAAAAAAAAAGAGAGTCCTAACTTAACCGCAGCTAAACCCCTCGATTCTCACTGTTGGTTTGCTCCCAAAACTGGCCCGAGGAGGAGGCATTGGTGAAATTAGTGGTGGCATTGCAGCAAGTTTGTCATCTTGGAATCGAGCATCCTGAACTAATGGGTTAGCAACTCTGCTTGGTGGTGAGCCATTGATAAATGGATGTGGCGAGACTATTTCTTCTGTAAAGGGACCCTTTCCGAGGAGCATGTTGACATCCAAACGGTGAGGTTTGGGACAAACCATGGAGCCTCTTGTGACCTTCGTCCTCTCTTCGGTAACTGAGGAGGAGTATCTTTGTTGTTTCATGCAGTCATTCATCTTTTTAAGGCTGGTGTAAGTTAGTTTAGAGCTGAGTTGCTTATCGCCATCGTATCGTGGGTAATATAGTGCTCTTTTCCTAGGTTCTTAGTTTAACTAGGTAACACTATATTCCAAGGAAAAATTAAACTTTCCTAATTTGATTGTGTTTTTCCCAATGTGATTAGGATGTTTTTCCTAATTTGCTTGCGAAAAACCAGAAATCCTAAAAGCCGTTTGCGCCCTTCCCTTTCATAGGGTGCACTCTTAGCAGTATAAATGAATCAAATTGAAATGCAAGCCTAAGAGGTGCATTCTGTAATGGTTATCATATTACATCCAAGAGATGCTTAATGATAACTATTTGTTTCATTTTCCACAACAATGAGAAACTATGAGTTATCAATATTATTGTATAATAGTAACTCAATGTTAAAGACTAGTAATTCTACAAGAATATCAACGCGGTTGATCATGGTGATAATCATGCACTTCGAAGTCCTGATACTGCAGGGATCCGTCTTGCGTATAGTGAAGAAGGAAGTAGCAATTATCGCAAAAGTAGCAGGGATTCTCCGGAGCCCATTTGTCGTTGACAGTCATCTTTGTAGCTCTATATATTCTGCACACTTTACATTTCTGTACATGTAGCTTCAATTGGAATAAGAGTATTGGATAAGCTGCCCTGTTTTGTATATCCTCTGGATGAAGCAACCTCATGTCTCTGATCACAACTGTGTGTCTGCAATCACCCTGGTCCCAAGTAAACAGACCAAAATCAGTTAGTAATATAGACACATTATAAGCACAGGAGAGGAATTGTGTATAGAGAAAATAGATATTAACCATTGTAATACCACCAGGTTAAAAATGCAACTTGTACCAGAATTCTAGAAATATTGAAATCTCAATGTCAGTAAGTTTAGTACCATCCATTCTCATGCTGGTTATATTAATTATCTTATTACTGATATCACTTCAGATGTTGGTTGGTCTACAACCTTTATTTATGCTTTCCCATGGAAACATAAACAAAACAATAAAGTAGGTAATGTTGTCTTTCCCAACGATAAATAATTGTACATTGTTATACTGTCAAATGTAGACTAATAGACTTCCAATCTATTGAACATTTCCCTGACATCACCATAAGACTATAAGAGAGGGACAGTATATAATTCTAATAACAAATTGCATACTCAACCAGTCAACCACCTGGAGGGGGAGATTAATTTGTTGACAAAAAGTTCTAAAAGAATTGACCTAAAGCAGTCAAATAGAACTTAAAATGCATCAAACACAAAGGTTTTCACAGACCCCATTTTTGCAAGACACATTATAGGACATGAAAAAGCAAGAGGGTGTACCTGGTGACAGTATAGATACCCAGCACCAAGTCGAAATTTCAAGTTGCAAAACTGTGTTTTGTGCATATCAGCAGCTTGGAAGCGAGGCAATTTTGAGCCAGTTATGTCGCCTACAACTGCTTTTTTCTTTTTCTGCATTTTTCCAGCCAAAATACACTCCCATTTTTTTAAAGCATCATCTCTTGACTTTCTTAGCCAATCAAATATAGGTTCGCTATAATCTATTGCAGAAGGATCCCTCATATCATTGTAGAATGTATCCTGCATAGGATAAGCAAATTACAAGGATTAAGTGGAAATACTATCTTCATTTACAACTTAACATTGAATGAATACAACTTTCTTACTTCTATGAGGAAATATCCTGAACGACTATGCTGGCCATCTCTTTCCATAACCTTGTCTGTTAAACAATATATCTTATCCCTAAACTCAGTCAAGGTTTGTTGTCCTAGGACCAAGAATTCTTGGGTCTGCAAGCAAAACTAGTATTAGCAATAGCATTTGGCCAAAAAAGAAAAAGTATCAGTAACAGC
The DNA here is from genome assembly GCF_000184155.1 of Fragaria vesca subsp. vesca. Taxonomy (NCBI): domain Eukaryota; kingdom Viridiplantae; phylum Streptophyta; class Magnoliopsida; order Rosales; family Rosaceae; genus Fragaria; species Fragaria vesca. Next base: position 36,139,034 of record NC_020496.1, on the reverse strand, counting down.
AGAAATTTGATCAGAAATCATGGGAAGAAACAAAAAGAGTGAATAACTTGGGATGGCATATTTTCAAGGTTTCCCCCTACATGAGAAATCTCGTTTTCTATATCATATGAGGATCTATCAGTTGTTTTTGAGAATTTACTCCCGAGAGCATTCCATCCAAATTACAGATACCATGAAGTTCCAGTCAAGAGCTTATGAATGGAAGCAAGTTCAGCCAGCTGGATCTGAGCATGGATATCTCTTTGAATTGCAAGAGTTTATTTTTTTTCTTCTAACAATATATAGCATATGGATTGCACTTGAACACATGCCGAAAAATAAAATAGGAGGCCCAAAATTTGCAAGATTGTTTAAAAATTGGAAACAATTATAATCTTGATTCTTGACTAGTAAGATCCACACAACTGATAAATAAACTCCAAAGAAATTGCTTCAGCAAGAAATAACAGAAAAGATAAGATACCTTGACCCAGTTTCGCACATTATGATAAATCTCAATTGAAAGAGCAACTTCTGGACAGTGTACAGGTGTGCAACCCTGAATGCTGGATAGCTTTACCTGTGTTTCATTATGGGAAAAAAGAAAAGATGGTCAACCATCTGAGAAGTCAGGGTCCGCAAATCACATGTAACCTCAAGTACATCAGGAACCAAAGAAATAGAGATAGGCCCAGGTAGTTTCTTCATCATATGACCACACATTAAAAGACTTGGTAAAATCTCTACAAGTCGTTAAGCAGATATTATATTCATCATCATCTGTGACTCTAATCTTATTATCCTTTCTTTCAATTGTTTTTTCTGCTTTTTTTATTTATTTATACAACATTTTCCCTTTTCTGAAAAGGAAGAAATATATGAGCTGAGTCATAAAACAGTCAATGCCACTGTGTGATAAAACCATCCGATCATCATACACGATAAGGTCAATGGCGTAAGAAGTGGAAGCACAGATTTGGTGTATCTAGGTTATATCCAGTGTAACTTAAAAGAGAGGAATGGTTCCATTATTAACTCTGACAAGAACAATATAGAAAAAGGAAATGGATGTAATATTTGTAATATTAATCAACTGCAGTTTCTTCTTCTTCTTTTTTTTTCGTTTGGGGTGGAAGCTTTCTTTAAGTAATATGGTGACAATGCATACCTTCACTGCTGAACTTGCAGATCTGAGGGGTTTCATCCTTTCAACTGTCCCCAAGGATGCACTGGCACGACCCTTACTTTTCAGACTATGGCTGGATCACAATACAGAAAACAATAAGTTGAAAAGAAACAGGTAGATGATTGAGTAAGTATCATAAATGTCTTACTAACTTGAATGAATGCAGTGTCACCGCTGCTTTATCCTCTTCCTGCTTTTCTTTGATTTTTTTAATATACTCGACCTTCTTTGCAATTTCTGACCAAAAAGCTTTCTTCTCCGTATCATTTCTCTGGAATGTGATATAAAAATTAAACATAAGCCAGGATCATTGAATATATAATGCCACGGACAAGAATCCTAAGTTGCAAGACACTTACTAGGTATGTAATTGGAAAACATTTGGGAGCTTATATTTGCAAATAAATTTTTGTTCAACACACCTAGGGTTCTTCTAAACTAAAAATTTGGAATAACAAAAGCAAAAGCATGCATCACAGTGGCCATAGGTATGGTGGGAGATAAGGAGGGTCATGGGGGATTTGGGATATAGGTAGGGAGAATGGGTGGAGTGATATATTGGTTTAGTGCGATGAACAAAAACTTAGATGCAAATACAATTCCCAGATCACTTTTTTCCTTGCTAGCCAAGATATTCTTACAGCTGATTTGGTTCAGCACAAGATAATACAGAGAAACTACATACCTACACAAAAAAATTTGAAAGCCACTGTGAACACAAAAACTTCAGCTACAATCATATAATGAGAAAAAAGAAAATTGCTCCTCAAGACCCCAATCCCTAGGGTATTAATAAAAGGGAGGTATGGATTTTAGATTATCAAGTACCACTCCAGAAACTTGGACAAAGACATTAGCAGCACGGAGAAGTGAAAGATGTCTTACCTCAAGAGCATGACTATTTGCCTTCATACCTTTTCTTTTCCTTGATTTCCTTGTACAAATGTTAGGACATGACGTTTCAGGATCATCTGCTCTTCTGATTTGATGTAATTGAATAATTAATAAGAATATGATTTGGAAATTCATATATCAGAAGCAAAGAAAATACTTGTCTACAAAACACTATTATAAAACCGCTACAAAAATCATGTAAATAGTGGGCCAAAATTACAGAGTTTCTACTCTACGTCTTAAAACCACTAAAGTGAAATAATCAAGTGGAACAATTGTAAAAATGATTGCCTACCAAGACACAATAACAGAATGCTCATATATATAATTAAGACAGAGAATTCAGACACTACATTATCCCACTATGAATTTAAGGACAATTTGTCAAACATGTATTGAGATGACCTACCTTTCATTAGAGGGCTCTTCCGGAATAGACAAAAGATTGGGGGCATCTTCATCAGCCTACCATCACCAACAACTTGGATAAGCACATCAGCAGTAGGCATGGAGATATGAAAGATATAATATACTTACCTTAATAGCAAGATTATTTTCCTTCACTTCTTTTCCTTTCAATGATATGATAATTGATTTCTGATGATCATCTGCTGTCCTAAATATGATGTAAAACTGAGTAATTAATATGGATATAAGTTTGAAAATCACACGGTAGATGAATGACCAACACAAATAGAGAATGCTTGTACAAAGTGAACCAGAGATTAACAGGACATATGCATGAATCAGGTAAACCTATCCAGAATCACCAAGAGAGAACTGAACATTGACATGCAGCAAAAATTGAAGGGAATCACTTAGCACAATTGTCAGAATCGTTGCCTACCATGAAAAAAAAATGCCTGTATACAAAATGAAATATATAACAATCCAGAAACTACATAATGATGCACACTGTCAAAGATACCTGGAAGGCCCTGGAATGATAAAAATACGTGTAGAGTTTTAAACAAATTTGTTGAAATATGTAATAATATGGCTGACCTTTCCTTGGCGGGCTCTTCTGATAAATGCAAAGCATTCAGAGCACCTTCCTCGTCCTACAATTGCCAACGACTCTGATAAATACGCTAATAGAAAACATAGAGCAGTAAAGGATCTCTCTTAACTCAAAAGCATGACTATTTACCTTCAATATTCTTCTTCTTTTCCTTGAATACGTTATATAATGTTTTACATTTGATGTCTCAGGATTGTCTCCTCTCCTGATAGCATATACAAAAGTCAATCAATTAGAGATGATAGAATTCTAAAACTTTTAATAGAAGATCTATCATTACAAGAATATAGACAATACTCATCATAGTGACAAGAGCACTAGAAGACTAATAAGACATGCAAATGTGTAATAAACCATACCCAGTTAAAACCACCAAGAGTGCAATTTGATGTGCAAGAAAAACTTAACGGAATGCTTTGAACAATTCTCAGAATCAATGTTGAACAAGAGATCAAATGCAGAGAAAGAAAAAAAAAAAAAAAAA
>NC_020496.1:36130783-36135100 GCF_000184155.1 Fragaria vesca subsp. vesca | reverse complement strand
AAAAAAAAAAAAAAAAATTAAAATGCACTCTTTCAGAAAACACATAATTGGTGCCATAGGGGTAATGTGTATAATGTACTTTGTTGAACCTGCAATGACACGAGGTACCATGTGTAGAAATTTTAAGGTAAAACAAGTATTGATATGACTGACCTTTCATAAGAGGGTTCCTCAGGAACAGATGGAATTTCGGAAGGATCTTCATCATCCTACAATCACCAACAATTTTGATAAATACACTCGAGAGCAGACACAGAGATAATATATATCTTACCTTACCTCAAGAGCACAATTATTACCTTCATTCTTTTTCTTGATTTCTTAGTACAAGTTTTACCTTCTGATGTCTCAGGATCTTCTGCTATCCTGAATAGTGTTTATAAAAATGAAATGATTAGTAAGTGTATAATTTGCAAATACACATGAAAGATTTATGAGTATGCAAATAGAGCACATTTGTTCAAAGTAGAAAGGAAGACTATTGTGAGACACATGCAAGAGTCATGTAGTGACTGGCTTTCAATCACAGAGTATCTTCATTATCAAGTCCAAAATTTAAATTCCACACAAAAGAAAAATTGAAAAAGGGTCCGAATCTTGGCCTACCATGACAAACAACAAATGCAAGACCAAAGGCATAGATAAATAAGAAAGGATAAGAATCCAGAAACCACATGAACCTGCTATAGGTCAATTCAAACAAGATGTATAAAGCTATATTGAACTTCTTTCGCAGTCCATAGCAGTTATAACAAGTTCAACTTAAATGTCGAGCAGCTGATAAGTTCAGACTTCAGATTACTTCAATATGATGTATAAATGTATTTTCAACTTCATTCTCAGTCAACAGCTGCTATAACAAGTTCCAGTAAAATTTCGTGCAGCTGATCCCAAAGTTGGATAACACGGAGGTCTTTGATACTACTTAAATACGAAATGTGCTATTAAAGAAACATATCAAAAACAGACACAACTGACCTTTCATTGGAGGGCTCTTCCGCAACAGAAGAAGGATTCGGAACACACTCATCTTCCTGCAATCAACTCAATAATAAAATTGTCAACACAAGCATCGCTGCACTACTTTTCGAATCATCATCTATCTAAAAGCATGAAACATCACATTACCTTTAACACTTCCTTAATAGCCATTTCCACCAAATCTTCCTCACTCAATATCTTAAGCTCATCCACCCTGAAACACCACAACACAACATCACCACATAAAAACCCCGAAAACTCAAAAGAAAGAAAAAAGAACACAATTGCTTACGAGATGTCTTCTTCCTCGCAGAGCTGTGATGAACCTGAAGCCAATTCCCCCTCCAAGTCCTGAAATTTCAACTCCAATTAAAATTGACTCCATCAAAGTAAAAAATGCAGATGAAAAAGAAAGCTGACCTGAAGCTCTTGGAGAATGGAGGACTGGAAGAGAGGGACGCTGGTGAGAGGACCGGTGAGATTCTCGACGTAGAGGGGCCCACCTCTGGGCACGGTGAGCTCCACCTCCTCCTCCTCACCACCACCACCAAAGCCAGTAGCGTCTTCATCGTAGTCTTCCATCAACCGAATCCGGATAAAGATACGATCTTTAGTGTTAGAGAGAGAGAGAGAGAGAGAGAGAGAGAGAGAGAGAGTAGTTCGGCGGTAGTAGTAGTAGTAGTAGTAGTAGTAGTAGAGAGAGAGAGAGAGANGANGNAGNAGAGAGAGAGAGAGAGAAACTAACCCCGTTAGTGAGAGAGTTAGAGTTAGTTTGAGATTTAAATTGGATGATCAGTCAAACAGGTAGCAGGTCATCATTAATCTAGTTGGACCAATCATAAGCAACCATGTGGTTAAGGTATCCATACCTTAAGGCACACAAGTATTTGCCTTGAAGTATATATAGGTCGAATGATTTGAAATATATTTTGGGGAGTGAAAGTTGCACACCCTCTCATGCCAAAATTGTGATTTAGTTGTAGCCTTGTAGGTGTGTTTAATATCAGAAATCTGAGATCAAATAATTAAATTTTGAATAATAGTTATTAGTGAAAATGAGAATGACAGAGCTGTAAATACAACTTTTACACTTGTTAATATGATTTTTGATAGAAATGTGTGTCGTGGTGTTGTGATCATAGCCCGTCAGTCCAAGGCAATGTAATATTTTGGTAAGTCTAAGTGGAGTTAAAGATAAGCATGTTAATGATGTAAGAGTGATTGGTGATAGATACAATTTAACTGCCGATGTATGTAACTGTTATTCTAGGAAGAACTACTTGTCCGTATATGATACATTATATTGAATCATAGCAATGCCCTTGTAGAGGGTGCCAACCTTCGAAATATCAAATTGTTCCATCCTGAGCAAGAGATTTTGCTTGTGCCACTTTATCGACTGGAACCTTGATTTTGCTCTCATCTGTCCTGCCACGAGAATCAACAAACCTTCAACTCATATAACTCCATCTTAAGGATCAATAGTTGTAAGAAAAATGAAAACGATAAAGAGAAATGCTACAATAACAGTTGCTAGAGTTCCAAAAGCATGTCCATAAACCACAAGCACATGATAATGACTCTTGCCCTGGTTTAGAGAGACTTTGGAGACTTACTGAACTAATGAACCCTGCAAAGCACACATCAGAAATTATCCATAAGATGTAAGGTATCGTCTCTTGGATTAGTCTCTTCCTCCTACTGCTTCCTTTCACTCTCTCTCTTCTTGCTCTTCCATCTGCATATTGTTTCCACTCTAACTTCCTTTACATATCAATTTGGGATGCTCATGATCCAACTTTATTGTGCAGATAGTTCTTTGTCTCTAGCTCCTGTGTATCTCCCATATTACTCGGATTCCATTTCATTAAAAACTAGCAGGCAAGTGCTACTATAAATCTTATTATAGTCGACTAACGAACTGTAATATTTTGCCAACAGAAGAATGACCTCATTGTCAGATGACCTCAATTCTTATCATATGAATAGGGTCAGTTGATTTTGAAGTGAAGCGTATCTCCAAATCAGTAGAGCTTGCTTTGATAGTTAGATCAAAAGAGCAAAGACAAAATGAAAAATCTGCATACAGAAATCCCTGCAGAACAAAAATATGTACATAACTGAAAAAGACGATACCATTCACAGATACCACTTTGTTTTGTCAACTGGAGTCCCTTTAAAGTACCAGTAAAGTGCTCTTACAGACACCAAGATTTCCTTTCTCCATATTACAGAAATCATAATAATTGTTGTAGTTGCTGATGAATGGTCAATTGGATGACGTTGGTTTCCCACAACATACTAGAACAGTATAACTCTATGAAAACCAAAACATATTATATAAAATTTAAGTGAGTTTGCATTATGATGTAAAGAACCACTAGATCATCCACTAGATTGCAACTTCAATACTAGTGAATTTCATTTTCTTTTTTGTTTTCTAGATTGATCTCATTAGCTTGCTGAGATATACCATGATCCATTGATGATTTCTTCTCCTTGTCTTTTTTCTTTCCCCAAAGAGTTGCATACAGACCAAGAACTACCAAGAAAGCTCCCAAACACTGAAGAGAAAACATTTAAAAGTCAAAGGGTAAAATGATTCAACAATACCTTGTTCATTCTGCAATCCAATCACGTCAACAAGCATACCTTCCCAAGTATATAGCTTCTCCTAAGAGGAATACTCCCATTATAGCTACAAAAATGGTCGCTAGTGGTCTAAAAGCTGTCATGAAAACTGGGCCTTTGGTACTTACTACTAAGGTCAAAACATATACAGTGCGGAGATAGAAATTTTATTTGTTTTTCATCGAAAACAGATTCCAATAATCACAATTCCCTGCAAACATTGTACCTCATCAAAATAATTTTCATAGACAGTAAATCATAGGCATGAGATAGTACGTGTGACCGATTTCTTACGCTATACATAGGAGCAAGAATTGTGTTCCATGATAACTTCCAAGAAGAGGCTTTGTGATCTGGAATTGCTGCCATGATTGTTGAGAGCAGTGTCCCAGATAAGCAGGTCAGTGATGTAAGAGTGATTGGTGCTGGATACATTTTGATTGTTGATGTCTGCACATGAGTATTTTAAGTAACTGTAATCTAAGAGAAAGTTGTACATGTGATACAGTATTGCTTGTGATCAAAACACTACCTGTAAGATATAGAATGCTGCTAATGAACTATATGCAACAATAAGGACAAGGGAGCCCTTTATCCAGTCTGCATCTGTGGATGATTTTGAGGTAGCTGCAGTTTGATGGGAGCTTTTAGTGTGAGTTGTAATTACAGCAATGCCTTTGTAGAGGGTCATGAATGTTGCACCAG
>NC_020496.1:36082221-36130627 GCF_000184155.1 Fragaria vesca subsp. vesca | reverse complement strand
GTATCATTGACCACATACCAGATTATACTATTACTAATACCTGCACAAAACAGTTGAGATAAAGGTAATAGATGGAATCATGTTCGACAAAGCAGAAGCAAAAGTTGGTGAAGTGTATTCCAATCCCATGTAGTACAGTGTTCTTCCCAACACTCTGAGATTCACAAGCTAATGAAGTTAATTCAAATCTGCATTTTTCAAAACTTATTCAGTGATTAAAAAATGAAGTGTTTTGTCCACTCACTCTAGCAGGCCTAAGAAAAAGACATTTCGCAAGATCGAAACGTTGATTTTGCTCTTATTTTTCCTGCCATGAGAAACACAAGAAAACTTAATAAGTATTTCTCAGAGTTGTCAGTCATGATGAAGATGTCAGCAAAATATACACAGGATGTAGGGTTTCGACTCTTTGATTAGTCTATCCCTCTTACTGCCTCCTCCCACTTTCTCTTGCTCTTCCATCTGCATTACTATTAATTTGCATATTGTTCCCCTCTGACTTCCTTTTAACATCAATTTTCAGCTGCAAATTATCTAACTAGTGCGAATATATAGTTCTTTGTCTCTAGCTCCAATATGTTTCACTCTCACATCTTACTATAATTCCACTTCATTTAAAATAAGGCAAGTGCTGAGTGACTATGAGAGTATGAGTCTATGTTATAATCACCTCAAGAACTGCTTTCTTTTGCCAATAATGGTCTCAATTATATTCAGACCAGTCGGTCTACCATAAATTCCACTCAGTTTTAGTATATAAAGCTTCTTTTTGATAATGAGATGCTCCCAAATCCATCACACCCTTGATATTTTATGGTACTTGATCCATAGACACAGGAGCAAACAAAAGTGCAAAATGTGCACATGAGAAATCCCCCTGCAGGACAAGAAGATATGCAGAATTGCAGAAAAAGATACCATTAAGTAAGTGCTCCTAGTGATCGAACACGAGTGAGCTCATTTCTAGGTTGTTCTATAGACTCCAAAGTCTCCTTTCTTTATAGAATTGTATGAAGAGTGTGTATACAATAGTGTGTTTACGTTATCTCACAATACTGAAATGGTTCAAGAGTGTGTATGACACCAAGTTACTGTATAAGCTTTTTCTTCACCAGGAATCATATATATGCTTTCGAATTTGTTGCTGTTCACTGCTCTTACTTAATTAAAAGTAATTCAGCACAAAACTCATTCAAACAAAATAGTTAGAATTTCACAGTACAACCAACTCATTCAAATGAAAAATAACAAAGCATGTGTCTATAAAGGAGAGTTTACCTCCAAAGTTCTTCACTTGCTCATTGGAGCTTTATGTTTTTCACTCAAGAATGGTGGCTGTATGCACAGCTGCACAGACCATAGAGTGTGTGAAAGTAGATAAGATTACTCTCCCGTGTAAAATTTACTATACTTCAGAGTATTATGGATTAGTCACTGTTTGCGATGTGTCTCATACAGTAAGTTAACTCAATAATTTCAGACCTCTATAGAAGTCTCTTGAGAACCTAATCAACCTTCTGCTATTTAGACCGGTTTTTTCTGTTTTTTTCTTTTCTTTTTTGAGAAAAATATACACTATTATTATGTAGTCATGGTTGTTAAATCTCTAGACCAAGGCTAGAGGTTAAATCTCTAACCTCTAAAGGATATCTAGGACTCCATTTCCCAAAAAACAAAAGGGTATATACAACAATACTCGGAACTTGAAAGCTAGAAGCGGAAACAAAAAAGCAAAGACAAAGTGAAAAATCTGCGTACAAAAATCCCAGCATAACAAAAATATGTACAGAACTGTAAAAAACGATATTGTGCGTTGACAGATACCACTTTGTTTTGTCAACTGGAAGTACCAGTAAAGTGCCCCTATTTACCTTGTGAGCTAAGCAGGTTGCTTTTACAGACACCAAAGTTTCCTTTCTCTATAGAATTGTATAGATAATGTTACACAGGAATTATGATTTACTGTTGTTGCTGTTGTTGTTATTAGCTACTTCCCAATTAAATGAAATTAAACAGTGAGAGAAATGATTAGAACTTGAAAGTTAAATTCAGATAAAATAAAATAAAGGATGCATCTAATTATATTCAAACAAAAAACTATGTAGTCCTGTTAACCGTGCTGCAAAATCTTTGATGAATTGTCGATGATGGTGCTTTCCCACAAACATAACAGAGTAGTATAACCCTATGAAAAACCAAAAAAAAAAAAATTAGAATAAAATACATTTTGTCACCTTATACATGTACAGATTACACTGTTTTTGTATTAGAACTGATGGAAGCTCTTATGAGGAACGCCATGTTGCACCATGCAGCATATAGGAATATCTTTCCATTTGTGAACTCGTATAGAGTACCATATACAATGGTGCAGTTGCCTACAACAAAAAGGTCTTGAGCCTTGAATCATAAGCGAAGGGAGTTCATAAAGTTTATAAAAGCTGGTTCTAGTTCATGCCGGGTATACGAGTATATGTAAATTGTTATGCTGAAGTTGTTCCTCCAATACTATATGACACAGTATTGTATGCCGATAATGATACTAGTAGTACCACTAGTGTCTTTCAAGCATCTGTAAGATGTAGAATCCAGATAATGAAGTGAATGAACAAGGAAATATGCAGCTCGTTTGTGTGTGATTTGAAATACTAGTAATGCCCTTGTATAGGTGTGGACCATGTGGAGAAATACAATCTCCCTCGTCAAGGCTAACAATATGAAAAAAAAGAAGACATTTTCCCAGCCATGGGAAAGAAACCGAGCAGATGAGCTACTATTTCACAAAGAAGTTAGTTATAAAAAAGCCGGCATGAAAATCTCGAACAATGTTTAGACTCAACCTTAGGGAATATGAACCAGGAGATACAAGAAGAACAAAGTTGATAACCTCAGAGTGAACTGCAATTATGAGTTGAAAAAAGCATACATAAGAAAACATATTCTCATAGGATTACTCTCTCCCTCTTACTGCAGCTACATGGTTGAACATACATACCCTTTTATTTTTTTCATTACAGATACATGGCTAAACATATGAAACTTGTATGATAATTTTGAAGTAATTAGCATTTAGGATTTGATACAGATGAGAGAAAGAGGACACTCTTTTCATGAGGGAGGTACATGAAAGGCAACATATACATCACCTACTATATAAATCCACAAGATCATATATATAACTTGTATTATACAATGACTATATTACAACTTCAATAGGGAGATTATTTTCTCTTTTACCTTTCTAGATTGAGCTCATGAGCTTGCTGAGATATACCATGATCAATTGACTTCTTCTCCATCTCTTTTTTCTTTCCCCAAAGAGTTGCATACAAACCAAGAAATACCAACAAAGATCCCAAAACACTGAAAAGTGAAAACATTTAAAACTCACAAGATAAAATGATTCAACAATACATCATGTCAACAAACATACCTTCCCAAGTATGTAGCTTCTCCTAAGAGGAATACTCCCATTATAGCTACAAAAATGGTCCCCAGTGGTCTAAAAGCTGTCATGAAAACTGGGCCTTTTGTACTTACTACCAAGGTCTGAACATATACAGTGATTCCAAAAATCACAATTCCCTGCAAACATTTCACCTCATCAAATTAATTTTCATAGACAGTAAATCATAGGCATGAGACAGTTCAAGACGTGTGACCGATTTCTTACGCTATACATAGGAGCAAGAATTGTGTTCCATGATAACTTCCAAGAAGAGGCTTTGTGATCTGGAATTGCTGCCATGATTGTTGAGAGCAGTGTCCCAGATAAGCAGGTCAGTGATGTAAGAGTGATTGGTGCTGGATACATTTTGATTGTTGATGTCTGCACATGAGTATTTTAAGTAACTGTAATCTAAGAGAAAGTTGTACATGTGATACAGTATTGCTTGTGATCAAAACACTACCTGTAAGATATAGAATGCTGCTAATGAACTATATGCAACAATAAGGACAAGGGAGCCCTTTATCCAGTCTGCATCTGTGGATGATTTTGAGGTAGCTGCAGTTTGATGGGAGCTTTTAGTGTGAGTTGTAATTACAGCAATGCCTTTGTAGAGGGTCATGAGTGTTGCACCAGCAAAGGCAACAAGAGTTCCCCCAATCTTGGCATGGGTACCAGGCTTGAAAATATCGAACTGTTCCATCCTGAACACATCATAATGCGAAGAGATTAAGCTACATGGACTGCGTTTATCTGATTGTATCATTGACCACATACCAGATTATACTATTACTAATACCTGCACAAAACAGCTAAGATAAAGGTAATAGATGGAATCATGTTCGACAAAGCAGAAGAAAAAGTTGGTGAAGTGTATTCCAATCCCATGTAGTACAGTGTTCTTCCCAACACTCTGAGATTCACAAGCTAGTGAAGTTAATCCAAATCTGCATTTTTCAAAACTTATTAAGTGATTAACAAATGAAGCGTTTTGTCCACTCACTCTAGCAGGCCTAAGAAAAAGACATTTCGCAAGATCGAAACGTTGATTTTGCTCTCATTTTTCCTGCCATGAGAAACACAAGCAAACTTAATAAGTATTTCTCAGAGTTGTCAGTCATGATGAAGATGTCAGCATAAATTTTAAAAAAAATTATGACTTGAGACTCAATCTTAACAACCAATAATTCCAAGAAGAATGAAGACGATAAACCTCTCAAAGAGAAATGCAAAAAGAGCAGATGCTGGAGTAGCAAAAGCATGTCCATAAACCACAAGCACATAACGACTCATGCCCTTGTCTAGTGCGACTTTGGAGATAATATTGAACCCTGCAAAGCATATATTAGAAAATATACACAGGATGTAGGGTTTCGACTCGTCGATTAGTCTATCCCTCTTACTGCCTCCTTCCGCTTTCTCTTCTTGCTCTTCCATCTGCATTACTATTTGCATATTGTTCCCCTCTGACTTCCTTTTAACATCAATTTTCAGCTGCAAAGTATCTAATTAGTGCGAATATATAGTTCTTTGTCTCTATCCCCAATATGTTTTACTCTCACATCTTACTATGATTCCACTTCATTTAAAATAAGGCAAGTGCTGAGTGACTATGAGAGTATGAGTCTATGTTATAATCACCTCAAGAACTGCTTTCTTTGGCCTCAATTATATTCATACCAGTTGGATCTACCATAAATTCCACTCAGTTTTAGTATATAAATCTTCTTTTTGATAATGAGATTCTCCCAAATCCATCACATCCTTAATATTTTAAGGTACTTGATCCACAGACACAGGAGCAAACAAAAGTGAAAAATGTGCACATGAAAAAGCCCCCTGCAGGACAAAAAGATACGCAGAAGTGCATAAAAAGATACCCTTATGTGCTCCTAGTGATCGAATACGAGTGAGCTCACTAGGTTGTTCTATAGACTCCGAAGTCTACTTTCTCCATAGAATTGTAAAGGTAACAATGTCTCACAATATTGAAATGGTTCAAGAGTGGGCACCAAATTACTGTACAAGCTTCTTCTTCACCTGGCATCATATTTATACTTTCCAATTTGTTGTTGTTCTGCCTCTTACTCGACAAAAAGCATTGAGCACAAAACTCATTCAAACAAAATAGTTAGACTTGCACAGTACAACCAATACATTCAAATGAAAAATAACAAAGCATGTGTCTACAAAGGAGAGTTTACCTCCAAAGTTCTTCACTTGCTCATCGGATCTTTAAGTTTTCCACTCGAGAACGGTGGTTGTATGCGCAGCCGTACAGACCACAGAGTGTGTGTAAAAAGAGACGATACTTCAGAGTATATAGATTAGTCATTGTTTGTTATGTGTCTTGTACAATAAGCTAAAATTTCGAATCTATAGAAATCTCTTTCTTTTTTCTTTGTTGAGAAAAATATAATTTATTGTTATGCAGTCAGCTTCTTCTTCAATCGGGATCATATATATACTTTTCAATTTGTTGTTGTCCATAGCTTCTTACCCAATTAAAAGCAATTCTGCATCATACTCCTCCGTACAAAATGGTTAGAATTTCACAGTACAAGCAACGCCTTCAAACGATTTATAACAAAGCATTAGACATGTGTCCATAATATGGAAAACATACCACCAAAGTTCTTCACTTGCGCGTTCAAACTTTAGGTTTTTGACTCGAGAACGGTGGCTATTCGCACAACTGCACAGAGACAATCGGAGAGTGTAATTGTAGAGACGAGTAGTCTCTCGTGTAAAATTCTACCATACTTTTGAAGTATTTTTTGACCTAATTTTGACAAGGCTCACATGAAAACCAGGTGGGCCGGACCCATAAATGACATTCACCCGCGGTCTAGTAAATGACCGTGACCGTTGCAGCTCATTGCGGCCAATCATAAAACCGCCCGCATAAACGGCGTAGTGCATGAGCAAATTGTAAAAACAATAGGCATCATTGATTCATTGTTAAAACTCATTGACCAAACGCTCTACGCAGTTACACATTTTTATCTCAAATACCATATCATCATTACACTGTAAATTGTTGATCTTTACGTGTTTCTCTCATTGCTTTCGCGGTATTCATCTATCTTTCTTGCAATTTATCTTCTTGTTCTTTACGATTCTTTATTTTCTTGCATTTTATTTGCTGCACTTTACATTCTTATACGTTATTTGTTTGTTTTTGCTTCCATCTTATGTACTTTATACAAATCATGTAAGAGTAAATTATAAAGCATAATCAGTTTGTTTCTGCACTTTCCATTTCTTCGTCTGCACTCCTATTGAATCAAGGCATCAAGGTAGCACTTTATTCTTTGATTTTGTGTTTATTGTAACTTGTGAATAATCGCATCCAGCAGTTTTATAAATAATCACTCACATTTTCACATTCACTCACGGAGTTGCACATACATAAACACAATAGCTCGTAAAGCCTATTGGTGTCTCAAGTCCTTGCATCCAAGGTAGACAAAACCCAGCGGCCGATAGTGATCCTTCTTTAGCCCACAATCAATAAGTCAAATCAGCTCAAGATGAACAAGCACAACAAACCCTCATTTGGTCTCTCGGCCGTGAGTTAGCACGCCAGCGCACATGTCTCCGAGCCAAAAGAACACATGTAACCAAAAAAAGAATAAATAGAAAATAGAAAATGTTAAACCCTTTTCTAAAACCCTCCAAATTAAAGCCCCTCCTCCTCCACTCTCTCACTCTCTCCTGATCAAAACCTCAACAATGATCAACTAAACCACCAACAAACAATGACCGCCTACCACTCTCTCCGCCACCGCTCTCTCACGCACCTCACGCGCCACTTCTCCACCGCAACCAAAACCAAAACCCAAATCCCCACTCTCTATTCCCCCAACGACGCCGCACCCACCACCGCCCTCCAGCTCCTCTCCTGGGGCCGCGGCGCCTCCGGCCAACTCGGCGGCGGCATCGAGGAAATCCGCCTCTACCCATCTCCGGTAGCCAACCTCGCCGTCCCTTCCTCCTCCTTCACTCTCTCACCGACTCCGGGCAAACTCCCAACACCCAAAGCCGGCAATGACGTCATGGAGGTGGGCATTTCTTGTGGGCTGTTTCACTCTTCGCTATTGGTGGACGGCAAGGTTTGGATTTGGGGTAAAGGCGACGGAGGTCGGCTTGGTTTTGGGCATGAGAACTCTGCGTTTCTGCCCACTTTGAATCCCTATTTGGATTCGATACGGTGCGTTTCGCTTGGTGGGTTGCACTCTGTTTCGCTCACCACTCTCGGCGAGGTCTATACTTGGTCAGTACAATAGTAAAGACTTCACATTTCTAGCGTTTCATTAGTTGCATTCTCTAGTTTGTAGAAAAATGTGCTGCTTTTATTATTGTCACATTGGGTTAATGTTTTGTGTGTATAGAAGAATCTGGTTAACTAGGCCTAAAGTTTGAACCTTTAGTAGATTTTGATAGCATGTTCTTGTAAAGTTTGTAAATTGTCACTGCGCAGAAATGATCCTATTGAGTGTGCACGTTATGTGTAGTGAGGCTTACTTGCTATCAAACTCTCAAAGTTCGCATGTTAAACTTGTTATCGTAGTCCAAAACAATTTCGTCGTTTTGATAGAATTACATTGTTTTATGTGTGCTGCAAGTTTTTACGTGAATTGAGTGTATTGCTTTATTGATTCATGCTTTTGGTTGGATGACTTAATTGTTGTCATTAAACATGAAGCTTGCAGGGGTTATGGTGGTTTTGGTGCGCTTGGACATTCTGTCTATACTAGAGAATTGTTCCCTAGATTGGTTGAAGGTTCATGGAGTGGGAGAATACAGCATGTTTCAACTAGTGGGACGCATACGGCTGCCATTACGGAATCAGGTTTGTCATTGATATCTATGGTTGGAGTAATTTTTATTCTGGCTGGATGCATGGTACTCAGATAAGGGGATAACAAGTTAACAACTTATTTGTGGTGAAAAGTAGCATACATTTTTTGTGTGCGGCTTTGTGCATGTATAGTGGTTTTCATTTGGAGGATTTATAGATTTTATGTTTTTATTTGCTTTTCATTATGTAACTGGCTAGTACTTGTTCTATGCAGGAGAACTTTATACTTGGGGTCGAGATGAAGGGGATGGTAGATTGGGCCTTGGTCCCAATCGGGGCCCAAATGAGGGTGGTGGACTGAGCATTCCCTCCAAAGTGAAAGCATTACCTATGCCTGTGGCTGCTGTTTCTTGCGGAGGGTTTTTCACTATGGTACTAACTGAAAATGGGGAACTTTGGAATTGGGGAGGTAAGGTGCTAATGTTATGTGTATTTTTCTGTGCATCAGTGCCCTCTTTCTTATGCAAGTATATTCATTTTAGTTTCTCGGGAATCTGGTGAAAGGAACATTTGAAAGAGAAATTTTATGCTCTTATAATCATGTATCATAATATGCTGTAATTTTAGAACATAATGCCTATGCCTACTGCCTAGTAAGTATTAACTATTGTTGCATAATAATATAGGGGTGTTGTTATCAAACCTTCTCCAACATTCTCATGTCTTTAGTCATTAATTTGTGGGAATAAATTTAGACTGGATTTTATATTTTACCTACCTATGTAAATCATTAGAAGTCTATAAAGGGTGGTTTTACTGATGTTTTTCATTAACAGGATTTAATTTATTTGTTCGTTGTAGTTAGTGCCATTTTTGAGACTTCAGTCTCTAATTGTGTCATTTTTGGTGAATTTACTGCCATACTTACCTCATTTTTGGCGTTTCTACAGCAAACTCTAACTTTGAGCTTGGAAGGGGTGATAGGGTTGGTGGCTGGCAACCAAAAGCCGTACCTAGTCTTGTAGGCGTTCGTATCATTCAGGTAGCAAGTGGTGGATATCATTCTATTGCATTAACTGGTAAAGTAACAGCTCTGTTGTTATTTAAGTGGTGACTATTTTATGGTCTCTATATTTTGAAAGTTTAAGTCTTATTTTTGGTCTTTCTTTCTTGTTTATTTCAGACGAAGGTAAAGTACTTTCTTGGGGCCATGGTGGACATGGTCAGTTGGGCAACTCTTCGGTCCAAAATCAAAAAACACCTACAACTGTTAAGGCTCTAACTGATGAGCGTGTCATCTATATAGCTTGTGGAGGTTCATCTTCAGCGGCTATAACAGGTAAGATGATGCCTGTCTTTGGAACTGTGGTTTAATTAGATGTTTATCATGTTTCACTGCACTCAAGTTGATAGATATCTTGCATTTAATTTTATTTTCCCTCAGAGTGTTCAAATGAGATACAGTATATGGCACTAGTAGATTTGTATTTAGTCATGCACCTCTACTTAGTTTGGTATTGGTTGAAGGCTAGGGACTGGACTAAAAAGGAGGCCTGAGTGTGCACATGTTATGATTCAGAACTTGGTTAGGCAGATATTAATTCAAAGTAGTAAACTTGATATTTTCATACTTCTCTGAATTTAGAATTATTGAATCATCTTTGTCTCTTAATAGATACAGGTAAGTTGTATATGTGGGGATACACCAAAGATTCTCAGTTAGGAGTTCCTGGGCTGCCAGAGATACAGTCAAGCCCTGTTGAAGTTAAATTTCTTATGGAAGATGATGGATTAGGACCCCACAATGTTCTTTCTATTGCAGTTGGTGCATCTCATGCTGTGTGTTTGGTTTCAAGGTCAGATTCATAAAGTTTATTTGCACTGTGATGATTTTGTGTTTTGCTTTGTACTAAAAAAAAAAAAAACTAATTTGTATAGATTCCATAACAGGGGTAAATCATCCAAGTGAGCTGCAATGGGGGAGAAAATGAATTTCTCTAAAATCAAGAGGTTAAACTGATACAAGATTACAATGAGAGAAAGGTGAGGATCGCTAGTCAATTGAGATTCATATACCACAAAATAATAGAATTCAGGATATAAATTTGGAATACTTGAGTGCTAGAAGCTGCTTTCCCTTCTCACTCTGGCACAGTTTCTACATCAATGCTCCCTACTGAACTTGTTCAAAATCAAGCCCCTCCAAATGCTATGCCTCAGAGCCTGTTGCAAGATCTGATGACATTTGACAGAACACAATTATTGTACCCAGTTTTCCATTTTTTTAAACATTACTGTAGAAGTGGTAGATATCCCATTGTGTATTATTCTTGACTTCTTGTAATGCCCTACTCTTCTTTCCTCTTTGTTGTCCTAGTTACTTGTACTAGTCTGAGACTTCTCCCCAAACATTACTACAATTTTGGTTCAAAGTTTTCACTGAGGCTGTTCAGCTGCAGTGGAGTTCAATAAAGTATATCTGGCTGAAGTATATTGTCTTTTAGTTTATATTTCTCATGATGTCTTTACTGTTACATTATTTTCTCGCTTGAGAATGTGTGGTTAAACCCCAGTCATTAGTTTCTGTGCCTGGCTGATAAGAACTTCTACCATGCTCAGGAGGGTGCTAGAATTTTCATGCTTTGATTTACTGATTTTCACTGCTTGTTTAGCTATGGACAACAGTTTCACTTTTTATAGTTTTACCTAGTGATATGGCTAAAGATTTACCATGGCTTTTCTGAGTATCAAAGTACACATACTTTGCTTGCCTTCTTTAGCAACCATTTCCTGATGTGATGAGGCATCAGGAATTGTAACTTCCATGACAAAAAAACACATCATTGCCGTCCTTGGCTTCACCGCCAACACTGTAAAACCTGGTTGCTGCATCACGCACTCATCTTGGTCCACTCTTCATTCACAGCTTCCTTATCTTTTCTGGTCGAGACCTTCACCACCATTGCCTTGTGTTGTGTTTTAAACTATCTGGTAAGAAAACAAATAATAAGAACGTTGAGAGGGTAAACTTCCTTTGCTTGTGGGATAGGTTTTCTTGGTTCTATTTGATCCCGAGAGAGTCAAGGAGACAAGTATCAACGTGATGGTGGACCACTCGACGGCAGCCCCTCCCCTCCTGTGATCTGAGAGTCTGTGATGATAGTTTGGTGGCGTGACAAACTTCAATTATTCTCGCTCTCAGTTTGGCTCCATCCTCATTCACACCTCTCACGACAAACATTTACGAACCATTGGCCCCCATTAATACTTTCCCTTCCCTTGCATGATTTCATTTCTCAACGGAAAAGTTACTTCTTTCACTATATTGATCTGTTCTACTACTCTCAGTCTGTCGCATCATAAACAAGTAATGAAGTACATTGGTTTATCTTACTTCGACAGTGTTTTCCAGTTTGAATTCCTTAGATGTCATCTTTTCCTGTTAGTCTAAGCGTAACGTCCGATCTAGCTTCTGCTCAATAATAATGCTCTCGGACGGGTTTCATTTCCCGTACCTCGTGGTTTGCACTAGTAACATTTTGCAATCTCAATAAACATACTCTGTTAAGCACATTTCTCTTGACATTCGAAATGCAATTTCTATAAATAGATAAATAATAAGTGAAAGTGCAATCACACGAAATTTATATTTCTATTTTAAGATATGATTTTAAAATCGGATCGGAACAACAAACTAGCAATAAAATGTACTTTCTTTACAATTGACTATGACACAAGCTAAACCAAGATTTAAAGTGATTGGATATATGATTATGACGGTATTTATGTTGTACAAACTTTCTTAATATAATGTAGCTGCTCATGAAACAAACAGCCACGTATGTATCAACAATTTCTCATGTTTACCAATTTAGTAGTTATCCGTAGTTAAACACTGAACACTGCGAAGCCGGCCGCGACAACTCCGTTCCCGCGCTAGACGGGCACGCCGCGAGTCCGACCGGCGGCACCATGCAGTTGTAACTCAAGCACAATGACACCGTATCGGGCAATGCGGACCCGGGCTCCACGGGAAACCCTGATAGGTAATTGTGCTGCAAGTACAATGTTCTGGTGGTGCCCACGTACACGCTCTTAACGTACTCCCTCGGAACCGTCCCTATCAGACGGTTGTTATTCAGATACAAACTCTCCACGCCAGCCAACACCGGCGACAGCTCACCCGTCAGCGCGTTGTGGCTCAAGTCCACCACCGAGCCCTCGCCGTACGATGGCCGCTGATCCTCCTCCACCGAAGGGACCCACCCGGAGAGATTGTTCCTTTGCAGAAACAGAGAAGGGAGAGAAGTACGGAACAGCGACGCTGGGAGGGCCCCGCTGAAGTGGTTCATGCTGAGGTCGAGGTGCACCAAGTCCGGGAGCTGGGTCCCATCCATGCCGGAGATGGGTCCCACCAAGTCGTTGCCGGCGAGGGAGACGTAGCGGAGGGAAGAGGGGAGCTGTTTGGGAAGCTGGCCGGTGAGTTTGTTGTTGCTGAAGTCGAGGTGGAGGAGCTGGGACGACACGACGGCGGGTATGTCGCCGGAGATGGAATTAGAGGAGAGAATGAGGACTTTAAGCATTGGGAGGCGGAGAAGCGGCGGAGGGATGGAGCCGGTGAGGCGGTTGAAGCTGAGGTCGAGAGTGTGGAGGTTGGTGAGGAGAGAGAGCGTAACGGGTATCTGACCGGTGAGGCGGTTGTTGGTTAAGGAGATAACACGGAGGTTGACGAGGCGGCCGAGCTGGGTTGGGATTGCACCGGTGACGATTCCGGGGTAGAGAATGAGCTGAGTCAACTCTGTGAGGTCGGAAACATCTGGAGAGAGAGAGCCGGCGAGGCCGGGGGAGTCGGCGAGGCCGGTGCCGAGAGTGAGAGTGGTGACACGGCCGTTGGAGGAGCATGTAACGCCGGAGAATGTGGAGCAGGGATCTGAGGATGCGAAGTCCCACGTGGAGAAGAAGCCGGGGTGTGAACGACGGGAAGGGACGTCGGTGAGGGAGTTCTTGATGGAAGCAAGGGCGCGGAGATCGAGGGGGTCGAGCTTAAGTTGCAGAGAGGGAAGAGTGAGACTGAGGAGAAGTAGAGAAAGGAGTAGAAGCAGTGCATGTGGGTTTTCCATTACAGACACGCTGAGCTTACTTCAGTGAGAGCTGAGGAGGAGGAAGAAGAAGAGGGTGACGATATAACCGTTAGGTTTCGTCACAGAGTATTAATTTGGGATCGACGGGTGGTATTTATTGGCATTGTCTTATGATAGATTTGAAAATAGCGTCGGTTTTAATTTAGGGCTTAGCTTAAACTGAGTAGTATATATGGATCTCCATGATTATGAGCTTTTACTCTTTTAGTGGTTTGGAGGGTGAGGGTGGTTATAAAAGCCTTAACTGGTTAGATGATCATACTTAATATATTGGTCTGGATCATACTTTCTGGTGATCGATCATGGTGGGTTATCAACTTTTCTTTTTCACTTTTGTTAAACGTGCTTGCAATTAGCAGATGATGATTATGGAATCATGGGTTTATATATAGTTAGAACCAGTTTAGTAATTGACCAAGAGATTATGGTCAATCACGTTAGATATAAATCCAAGAATAAAAGGAATTAGTTTTAAGTTAAGTTGTTTTTTAACTCTTAATCAATTATTGACCTAGTGAAAACTACCGTGGACAGAACTCAGAAAAAAGTTCACCAACCATTCATGTTTGATTATACGTTATGGTTTAATATATATACACCTTGAATTGATCTTTGATGATGGATTGATGGCTTCATCAGTACATCATATAGAGCTTGTACTTTTTTCTGTAACAAAATTAGGTTTATGACTTAAGTAAACGGATGAATGTATGTTCAATAATTTTGAGTTGGTGAACTTTGTGGCGTTCGATTTATATTTAAAAATTATTAAGTATGAATTTCTTAATCGGTTACTGGTTAATTAGTACGTGAACGACACTGTTAATGAAATAGCGTTGTACTCTTGTCTAAAAATGTTTAGGGAACTAAAATTATTTTTCATCCAATTTTTGTAGTTATTACAAAAGATTTTAGCAGCATCAGAAGTCGATATCTTGCTCATTTGACATGTTAATTTATCAATATGCTAAACACTATGGAGTCGCGTTTTGTACTGATTTCCTGGATCACTAAATTGGTAAGGAGAGTCCTAAAATATTTACACAAAAATAATGAGCCGAGTTTAGTGATGAAGCAATGAAATCCGTCAAAAAGTATAAACAGAATTAACTTTAAAAAAATTAATCAGTTTTTCTAATAAAACACTCTACCCTAAACAGTAAAAACCTACAAATTGGGATTCACAACATCACATGAAGATCCACCAATGTTGCGCAAAATAATAACTAAACTGATCACACACTTCCCATTTCCCAATCTACAGTGAACTTGGGCAATTGGCCAACCAAGTAGAATCAGTATCTCTGGACTCTTGACTCTTGACTGAGAGACCCATCTGACTCTGCCATGTCCAAAGATTCATGTCAGCAACTCGATAAAAACCTAGTTAAACCAAGTAGTTACAGTGTTACACTGATCGACATAACTGAAAGACTAGTTTACTGACCAATGATCTGAACTTATTAATATTGACAAAACTCACTCAAAAACAAAATACAAGAACAAGACAATTGTCTTAGCTAAACTCCACTACTACCCTAATTAATCTAATCAAAATGACATGTTCTTAGTCAATTAGATTCAAAAAAATTCATGCACATGGAAACAGTGTGGGCAAACATGCATCAAAATCCATGTATATTCTATTGATTCATATACTACAATAATGGTAAAAACATACGAGTATATATGACACATTGTTAAATGGAGGACTACATGTAGATCCACAGACAGAGTTGAAACTTCGTGACGCCACTGCTGGAAAGATTCTCCACTGCTTGCTAGTTTAATCAGATATACGCATATGAAGGCCAAGAAGCACATCAGATATTACCAAAAAGAAGAAAAAGAAAGTGCAGAAGGAGCTTATAATAGCTTGGTCAGCTTTACGTGGGTGCTTTCCTTTGTTTATAAACTTCGACGACCAACAGATGGTCCAGTTCTTAAAGAAAATGTTGGTGAATTGCAAAGCGAGTACGTAGGTCCAGTAGTATTACTCTCATCGGCAAAGGCTGCAATTGAATAGCGCATGCGCCATGTCCAAGACTATAATGAAGGAATGGGAAGCTGTTGGTTTTGTACTGTTATAGGCGCCTCAGATCACTACCATACGCACAGTACTAGATCGAGTTTTCAATTGCTTTTTGTAACAAGTGCTTTCAGGGCAAAATGGTTCAAACAAGCTTTTCAGTGCCAGTTCCCGGGCGTTTTTGCAAGCTTTAGACGACGCTGCTGTGAGTGCTGTCTCGAAGAATTAATGGACTAGAGGCTGACTCATATATTGTTTCACTTTTGCTTAAGAAATTAGTTGAATTCGAATGCTTGTGCATGCTTTGAAATGGTACTGCGGACTGACGTTAAAATGTGGAAGCAGGAAAAACTGCTTAAGCGGGAGCTTCACGTAAATCATCAAGCTATTAGGCAAGAATTACAATATAAGTTGATTCAGATTACTGATCACGCCAAATAATGAGTACGTAACATGTTCAGAACTATAGTAACAGATCGATGAAGCTTATAGTCGTGTTACAAAGCTAGATACGTGTTCTCTGTATCAATTACCGTTCCTGTTATTAAATTACAGACAAATTATTAAGTGAAATTGGAACTACGTACGGATCAATACGAGTGTGTGATTCGTGGTCGATCTTTATTACTGGTCGGTAGCTCAGGCATATGGTCAGTTGGTCACAGAGCTTGATTAGGGTGCAAATAAAGTTAACTGCAGACAGAAAGAGGACCAAATATAGATAGGGTTAATTGGCATCTTAACTAGCTAAGCTAGAAACTTAATTCACTTACCATATAGCAACATTTGATTCCTTTTAGGTTTGGTTCTGTTCTGGTGGTATATAACTAAGATGGTGTTTCTTAATAAATGTTTATTGAAGTATTTGTACATTCTTTCCTAGCCAACACCCTATGTACGTAATCCTACTGATCGATTGAGATTCAAGTCCTCAACTTAATTAGGTCCTCCTCAGAACACTGTGTACAAACATATAACATTCTCATATATACTGCTATTAGATCAATGCTAGAGTTAGCTATGAGTCTATGACCGTCAAAAATAGGAAAACTAATTAATATAAGATCATTAAAATATTATACACACGATATGCTAGCATAAGATCATCTTTAGGAATACTAACCATTTTTAAGTTAAATTTTAATCAAATTAGCTAAAATGTCATTTTGGCTAGCCACTTTAGAAACATGGCTGCATCAATGCTCTCAATTTTAGCTAACATTACATCAACATTATTCTTCAAATAGAAATTAAATAGTTTAAATATATTTATATATCACGTAAAATATCTTTAAATGAATGTATTAAATTATAGCTAGTCTCATCTAAGTCATCTCGCTCTCTATATTTAACTAGCGAGATAGTTAAAAGTCATAATAGCTAAATTTTGACTAGTCTGTTGGAGATCCAAAAATATCAAAAAATATTAAACACACTCTCTAAAATAACTAAAAGCTAAAATAGAGAGTCTGCTAAAGTTACTCTAATGAAATATCTTATACAAAGTAGGACTTCTTAAGCACCCTAAAAACAGCTAGCATATAATTACATATTCCTTCCGTTATTGAAACCAAAATCAACATGTATATTGAGATCCTAACCAAGTTAGGACTCAATTACTCACTAAATATTTCCTGCCAAAATAACTCACTCAGAGAATACACTCCACATCCATTTCAACACAATGAAAGGTTATCTAGGCATCATATGTATGCATATAGCAGATTACATCTATGACACTAGCCATGATGTTACTGCACTGCACGTTACTGTCTTTTGGTATAGGAATGTCAACCATACATACCAATAGACCGTGCACACTGATCAGTTTCTTGTCACACCTACTCAAGACATACGAAATGTAACTTGGGTGTCTTCCCTAGCTAGCTGTTTGGGTTACCCCAACCTACTCGATCCAACAACATACGTAAACTCTTAAAGATTTAGGTGCCCAAACATAGTACTTCAGTTTCCCAAAAGGTTGAGAGTAAACATAAACTTCTCAATCCGTAGACTACTTGTGATATCCATAGTTTTCCTCCATAGTTCTGTTGATCGAGCACTCGAGCAGCGCTTCGAAATTAAAGCAAGCTGATTCTGATCCCTCATATAGTAGTGGCCAGTACTAATTAATCAAACAATATATAACTCATGTCATCCTTTGTAATGCTTCATAGCATAAACTGGGAACTATTATGAAGAACGTGAACTCAAAAATACGAAACGATATCAAAGAACAAGTGTACATAAGACCGCTCAAATCTTGTAAGCAACAAATTGAATCTGTTTAGGATACAAAAACAAAGAAGGAACTTGTTTCACGTTACATAGCCCAGATGTTTAACGTGTAGCCCAATTTGTTTTGTAGAACGGAGCCCCAAGTCCAAATTGTAGCCCAAAATATTTCATCAAAAATCGGTTTCCTTTTGGCTAGTTAAGGAAACAGATGGGGAGTTTTGGGTGTCGATTGAAAGAAAACATATGGGTGGGTGTATTCTAATACAAGCTTGATATATATTTTGGATTTCAATAATCTAATTTTCCCATTAATATATGGCTCTTGTGCTTGAATCTCACGAAAAGAAAACAGATTAAAGATGAAGAAGAGGTAGGGTTGGGGACGAATTGCATAATGATGGCGATAAATTGATGATGATTTACACTTATCTTTCAGAGGTTAAAATGTAGTTGACTAGTTGTATTAGGGTGGTAATAGTCCCACCTTCTTGCTTTTAAAAACAAAAAACAAAACAAATTTGTTATTAACACACACACTATTTATGATGATAGCCAATCGTAAAACAATTTCAAGAGACAAATTTTAAATAAAATTGAAATGTGTGGATAGAAAAATAGATAAGGTGTGTTAATAGCAAAAAATGGTGTGTTAATAATATCACCCAAATAAAATTGTTTGTCAATAATTTGCTATAATTAGTTATGTTTTTTCTTTTCTTGGATTACGTGTAGATTCTATAACTAATATCAAGGGATATAGAGAAATTCTAGATCGTCACCAAACTGGTGAGTTTGGTATAGTTTCTGGTATTGTGTGACCGACCAATAGTTCGGTTCAGTGCCCCTTTAATCACAATTCAGTGTCGGTATTGCTAGTTTTCAGAATCAACATCATATTTTTTTTATTTACGGTTCAATGTCGGTTACGCTAGTTTTTAGTTTTTCAGTGTTAATTTATAAGTTCACTCTTAGTAGGAGCTACAATTAGGCATATTCCCTGAAATGATGTAAAAATCAAGTAACTATTTAAGTATGAGGGACAGCCCACGCTTGAGAGACTTGAACTGAATTTCATATGTTTTAACTTTTAAAGGTTAAGTTACGTAAAATTGCATTTAATTTTCCTACCAAATATCTACCCACATCTAACTGGAAACCAATTATTCAAGTTAATTATGTTGCATATAATTGGTGGGTGACCGTGATAAATCTCAAAAGCTGTTTTACTAATTGTGAACGCATTCTGAAAGATATATGCATGCCAGGACAGAAATGGGTTCTTCTTAGTTCTTGCCGGAAACAATGTGATAGTTTATAACAATTACAGAAATGGGTTCTTCTTAGTTCAGTGCTGGAAACAATGTGATAGTTTATATCGATCTTAATACAAAGTTTATCATGCATGACTTGCATCTTTGCAAACCGCCAATCCGCCATGGAAACTGGCCGGCGCGGCAATGGCTACACCGAACACCACCGCTAGAAACTGGCCGGCAGTCTTACAGATCTGCGTCCAAAACTTCTCCCTAAAGAAAAACAATAAGAATGTACCAAAATTAATATGGTCTATAACTATGAACAGGGAGGTGGCTGGTCGAACTACCGCCTTTATGAGTAATACTGGATTGAGTTAGGCATTCACCGAGATAATCGATGCAGCGTTCAAGTTTAACTATGCAAGGAAAGGGCCAGGCCAGACCGTTCTGAAAGACACGTACTTGAGAGACGATAAGAATTCCAATACGTCAAGTGTTTACTAAAGTAGGTTCATGCATTTATTTTTCCCACCAAATTTATTTTGTTAATTGCATGCATGATCATTACCTGAAAGGTCTGGAAACAACTGTCTAAATTTGCCGTTGGAATTATCGTTGCACGATATTCCCAACTATATATGTGCGTCTCTCGAGCTCACTTAATTAAGGACTGTCTAGATCTTCTTATGGCTTCAGTTACATTTCATTCTAATGTTCAGCTTATTACTTATATTCATGAAAATGAATATGGTTATCATCCCAGTAATCGCTCTGGAGTCGAGGAGGTTGAAACGGTTGCTAGAGAAGATGCGGTAGTGATAGAAGATTCCATTCGAAACCGAAACCATATAAAGATTCCGGTGATCGAAAATGATGAGGGTATCTTCTTGACATGGGAAGATCTGTGGGTGAGAGTAGCTTCAAACTTAAATGAGAGAGAAAAGCATAGCAGTGATGAAAGAAACTGCAGATCAATCCTCCGAGGGGTAACTGGTTGTGCCAAACCAGGGCAGCTCTTGGCTATAATGGGTCCTTCTGGTTGTGGCAAATCTACTCTTCTTGATGCTTTAGCAGGTAATGATGTTTTGAAGCATGTATAAGGAGCTGATGTATTGTGCTATTCATGAGAGAATCTGCTATTTCTCTTTTGTTGTTTTTTTTATGGAAAAATTAAAAAGAAATCAACATTTGATAAGTCTCTAGTTTTTTTATTATTATTTCTAGCTAGCTAATTAAAGAGAAACTTGCAATTTTCTTATCCATGTACGTATATGCTTGGTACGATTTAGTACAAATATTACAAATAATTTACTTTTACACAGTTATAAATTGTATTAAAGTGACAAAAATTGTACCAAACATGCATATATGCCTTTGTTTTCAGTCTGACTATTTCTTTTAAATAGTAATTAACTTAAATGAGTTAAATCTAAAACGAGTCTAGTACAAAAATCCAAATTAATTATATGTACGATTACAGGTTAATTATATATGTAAATTTAGTTATAATTGACAGAAATGATGACATTCAGGTAGATTGAGTTCAAACACAAGGCAGACAGGGGATATCCTAATAAATGGACATAAACAAGCACTAGCTTATGGAACTTCGGTACGTAAAGTAGTTATAGAAACTAACATAAATTATTTTCTGTACGTACATATATATAAGGTTTACAATGATATATGACCAGCTATATATGTGCGTGTGTATGCGTTATACAGGCATATGTGACACAAGATGACACTCTGATGACCACATTAACGGTGAAAGAAGCTGTATACTATTCTGCTCAACTGCAGTTACCAGATTCAATGACTATGTTGAAGAAGATAGAGAGAGCACAAGTGACTATAAGAGAGATGGGTCTGCAAAATGTCATGAACACAAGGATCGGAGGTTGGGGAGCCAAGGGCCTCAGTGGTGGAGAGAAAAGAAGAGTCAGCATCTGCATTGAGCTTCTTACACAACCAAAACTTCTCTTTTTGGATGAACCAACAAGCGGACTTGACAGCGCTGCGTCTTATTATGTCATGAGCAGAATTGCAAATCTTGGTCATAAATCGTCTCAGAGGACCATAGTTGCTTCCATCCATCAGCCTAGCTACGAAGTCTTTCAACTGTTTGACAATCTTTGTCTCCTGTCTTGTGGTGAAACTGTATATTTTGGTCCAGCTTCTGCAGCAAATGAAGTAAGATATCTTTTCTCGATTGATAATATGCATTGAAAGTATAGAAATGGATTAAAAACCAGATGAAGCACAGATAAGAACAATTTTCTTCAGCAGCTTGGTGCAAAACCTCAATGAGGGAAAAAACACCAAGCAAGATTATTTTATTAATTTTCAAAACTTTACAAGAAGTAATTCTCACACAACTACAAATTCTTGTATCTGTTTTGATTCTCACTTCTCACACAAGTGAATTGAACTCATGTATCTCTAAAAGAGAAACTGAATCAAAGGCACTAAGACTAATATCACTCTTAGTTCTCTAGTTCTTACACACAACTAGATACAAGATCCAAAATCTAAGACTTATACACTCTTAGTTTCTGCAAACTGATTCTCACACAATCAGTATACTTCGGTTCTTTCACACTATCAGTTAGCTGAGTTCTTCAACACAACCAGCTACAATCTTCCACCAAACCTTTGCTTTAGCAATCTCAAGTGCAACCTGAATGCAAGTAAGAGAGAAAGTCTCAGTCTGTGGAATATCACACTCAAGCAGTCTGTGAATTGATCATGCACAATATCAACTTCAAAAGGAAGAATTCTAATCAATCACCAAAAAGCTTGATTTACACAGACCACAGCATAAACAATTTATAGAGGTTGACACTCCCCTTCAACTAATGCGATTCAATGAGAAAATCATTTTTTCGTTTAAGAAGAAATGCAGTCAGTTCACTATTATCTTGCACTTTCCAAAAACTCAAGAAACAGTTTCATGCTATAACATAGCAATCATATAACAACAGATTAATTTCTTGGCTGCTGAGAGCAATGATTAAGTCCATATATTTATATGAACATATATGATTTTAACAACACAAGATTAATGCAGATAATAATTCTGATATCCCTGATTTGTAATAGAACCAAATCAGATATGGTAGATTAATTACACATCCTGCAAATATTCACTGTAAAGAAAACTGATATGGAAAATTCTAGACATAAGATTTTTCACCAGAAAATCAGCAAGTAAACAAATAAGTTGAAAAAAAGATTAACTTACCATATAAGATAAGTTTGAAGTTCATTACCTTGAGATTTGCATCAAACGAAAATACCTCTGATCAAGCTGCTGTCATGATTGCTTCCTTTCCTAGTGACATTAGGAGTTCTTGGTGTTGAATAGTAATAGCCAATATATTAACATGCATGGGGCTGTAACTAATTAACTTCTACCATGCTCTGATTTCAATTCATCATAGTTTTTTGCTGCATGTGGTTGTCCATGTCCACCTCTCCTATATCCATCAGATCACTTTCTCAAGACCATAAACAAAGATTTTGAGCTGGTAAGCAATTTTCTTTTGATCTTTCTTGATCCTGCTAACTAGTGTTTTTTTTTCTTCAAAATAGCGGTTTTTCGACATGTTTTCACTTGCAGAACATCAAGCAGGGTTTAGCGGGAAGGACACCCACAGAGGAAGCTATTCATACGCTGATCAAGTCTTATAAAACATCTGATAATTATCGCCAACTTCAAATACAGATATCTGAAATATACAAAAAGGTAAGCTAACTATGTAATCATCAATTCGTTTTCTGTATTGTAAACGACTGTGGCATAAAAAATGACATAAATGCCTCAATTGCAGCTAACTAGCTTTATTCTTCTATATATTTACATGGAATCCATTTAGGATTGTGAAGCATCAGAAAAGAGAAGTCATGCTGGCTTTCTCACACAATGTTTCGTGCTTACAAGAAGATCCTTTGTGAATATGTACCGTGATCGAGGCTACTACTGGTTGCGCCTTTTCATCTACATAGCCTTAGCTGCCGGCCTAGGCACTATCTATTATGATCTTGGATATACTTTTGCATCAATTCAGGTAAGATATTGATAGAAAGATATACATGCATGATCGACTCTTAATTTTCAATTACTTGTATGCATAGTTGCTTTCATCAGGAGAATCCTAGCTCCTTGAAGTGTCCGATATAATTAGCCCGGCTAAGTTTTTACGCCCATATGATGCGTTTGTTGCTCGCAATCTATTTGCAATATTCATTACAAATATTCGAACGTACAAATAAGGATTTCATGTAAACTCTATTGATCTGTACGTAGTCATGGACTTGTTTGATATACGTACATTAAATTCTTTCAGGCACGAGGCTCTCTACTAGCATTTGTGGTTTCATTTCTAACCTTCATGGCCATTGGTGGGTTTCCTTCCTTCGTGGAAGACATGAAGGTACTTATCATCATCTCCATCTAAGTGAACTACTAATGATCGATCACATAATAAGTTAACTCTTAAGAAAGGGTTTTACTAAACTCCATCTAAGGGAATTCAATTTTTGTTATATAAATGTAGTAAGCAACTCTGATCGTATTCTTAACTCTCCTTGATAATTCAACTTGTGACCACATCACTGCATATATGTTAACAAATTAATAAGAAATAGTTTTGCTTTTGTACATGTTAGGTATTTGAACGTGAAAGGCTGAACGGCCACTATGGTGTTATTGCATTTGTCTTCGCCAACACATTTTCTTCGATGCCTTTGTTGATGTTGATTTCACTGATTCCTGGGGCAACAATCTACTACCTTGCTCGACTGCACAGTGGATTTGAACACTTCTTCTACTTTGCTTCTGCGCTATTTGCTTGCATGATGCTTGTTGAGAGCCTTATGATGATAGTTGCGAGCATCGTGCCGAATTTCCTAATGGGCATAATAGTTGGTTCTGGATTGCAAGGGATTATGTTGTTATGCGGCGGCTACTTCCGGCTACCAAATGATCTTCCAAATCTTGTGTGGAAATACCCGTTGTACCATATTGCCTTCCACAAGTACGCATTCCAGGGAATGTTTAAGAATGAATTTGAAGGAACAACGTTTCCGAATGCTCAACTTGGAATCGGTAATAACTCTAAGAAGCTTAGTGGCGAACGCATTCTGAGAGATATACTGCAGGTGGAAATGGGTTACTCTAAATGGGTTGATCTTGGTGTCTTGCTAGGAATGATAGTTCTGTATCGAGCTTTATTCTTGGTTATTATCAAGATCAATGAGAAAGGGAAAACCATTACCTTTGCACTTCTCTCTGTCGCTCCCAAGCGAAGCATGCAAGTATTGGTGAATCCCTCCTCTATTCCATTGCATGGGGAGAGCGAATAGAATTGTAACGTCCGATATATGATATGATGATCACCTTAATAAGGTACGTACGTACGTATATACTGGAATAAAATCTACAATAAGTGGTTTCTTTTTCTTTTGGGAAGAAGTTTGGGATCAATTTGCAGTTTAATTTCTGGATATCATGGGTGTATTTATATTGTGGAGGTTCATCCAAGGATAAGTAGCTGAACTTCCACCAAAACAATGTATTTACATAAGTTACAACAACCTTCCCTGTGAATTGAAAGTCCTGCATGTTGTTATAGTTACTAGTTAGTTCTCGGAACTGAACAATGTCTTGTGTGAGAAGATCACTGCGCGCGGCTAAGTGGGGAGTACGTGCTTCTCTCAGAAGTGCTTCTGCTTGAAAGCATCTACTATGATCACATTAACAAAAATTTCCAAGTGCTTCCAACATTTTTGTTGTGGCTGGAGTGGACCGCGAAATATCCCCCGTCCCCTTTAGTTTTTGTCTGGCTTTACTACTAGTTTTTTTTAAAATTATTTAAAAGAATTCCCTTTACACGTACAGAAACAATAGTGTACGAACAAAATCCATAGTAGAGGGTATGACATACGTACGTTGTTGGTGCATGTGATGTTGATATTTTATTCCTAATGGATAGCTTTACAAACGAATGCTGTCAAAATAAGACGTCTAGAGCAGGCAGTAGTACACTCACGGGAAGTTCTAGGGTTTGGCGAGAGCTGAGCGAGGGTCCATTACGACAGTGACGACATATATCAAATTCTTTCACCTCAATTATTAACACACACTGGCCAAAATAGAACAAACATATTCTGATTATATCAAATCAACATGAACACTTTTGCCACAGCATATCGATCTGATATACAATTATCGAGATAAACCCAGAATGAAGAAAACATAAACCAGATTACAGACATTAATTAAGTAACCTCATGAAGTAGTTGTACTTCCAAAGTTTCATGCTCGGTGGATCACATACGTACATGCTATTATTAACTGCCAGATATTACTGAAAACCCTACTATGAATCAAGATTTGAAAACCTCGAACCACGTCAGAGCGCGAGAGACTCAGACAGCTGCTTATGAAGGACACTTGAATCCATCGGGTGGAGTCTTCCCACAGTCGATGAGGACCTGAAGAGCAAGGGGTATGATGATGTTGATGTTAAGGAGCTTGAGCCTGATGGTGGTGCAGAGGCAAATGGCGGCGTCCAAGTCCAGCAGTCCTTGAAGCACAGGACAGCAAGCGTCTTTAGCATTGCCCCCAATCCCAACGTGAATCAGCCCACCGAGAACGTCTACACAAGCTCCTAGCTTGAGAGCGTCGATCGGACACGTGTCCTTTGGCGGTGGCGGTGGGTATGGCACTACTTTAGGTGGTGGAGGAGGGCAGGGTGTCTCTGTTGGTGGCGGAGGCGGGCTAGGGGTCACGACAGGTGTTGGGGGTGGACTTGGGTACACCGGTGGAGGGTACACGGGGGGCTTGGGCATAACTGGTGGGTAGACAATTGGTGGTTTAGGGATGAAAGGTGGATGCACGATTGGTGGTTTTGGGATGAAGGGTGGGTGCACGATTGGTGGTTTTGGGATGAAGGGTGGGTGGACAATCGGTGGTTTGGGAATGTAAGGAGGCTTCACGTGCGGCGGTTTCACCGGTGGTTTGGGAATGTAAGGAGGCTTCACATGCGGCGGTTTTACCGGTGGTTTGGGAATGTAGGGAGGTTTCACATGCGGTGGCTTTACGGGTGGTTTGGGAGTGTAAGGAGGCTTCACATGCGGTGGTTTCACTGGTGGTTTGGGAGTGTAGGGAGGCTTCACATGCGGTGGTTTTACTGGTGGTTTCACATGCGGTGGGTGTACGGGTGGTTTAGGGTGAATGGGTGGTTTAACATGAGGAGGGTGTTTGGGAGGGAACTTTGGAGGGTACGTCGGTGGTGCACAGTAGGGAGCGTTTGCTAGAGAAGTGAGGAAACTTCCCAAGTTGAGAATCAGAACCAAGAGCAGAGCGAGAACATAGTTCGTCCCCATTTTCAATACCTAGCTCAGAAAAGAAGGCTAAGCTAGATAGATATATGAATACCCAAGACCACGCAAAGCCTTCTTATAGAGTTAGATATTGTGCATGACAGAGTGAGAGAGATGGCAACCACGCACACTCCTGTGCCTCTCTTTGTGGTACCAACTCGATCCGTAAAATAACATTGATTAATTTTTGTGTATATATGAAATTTGTCAAATTATCATGATTTATTTGACCTAAAAGTCTCCAAACTACAACTTGAAGATCACGGCTACCCTTATATTGGATTGATTTCGAGTCAAGTTGGTATACTTGTAGTCACAAACTTACAGTGATGGTTTTGGACAGCAAAATTTGCTACTTTAAATTTTCGAACAAGAGGGAGAATCAAAGAAAAACTAGTTTGGGATAGAGCAATATTTAACATGTAGTGGCTATTCAGCCCGTGATTGAGTTCATGACGCCAAACATGCATGTGAAACTTCCAGTACTAACTAGCACAGTTTTCTTTGTATAAAAAACTGGCGAAACTGTGCGAGCTCGGGGACAAAACGCGCTCAAGATTTTTCAACTTGGTTATAAATTTCTTCCCCCACAAATAGACGCCTCAATAGATCTTAATCATCTTATTACCTCTCCTCTAGTCTAAGTGTCACCAAAACCTAGAATAGACACATGGATTTGTATCTGGTGTCGGCCACTAGATTCCATAATTATAGTGAATATGTAATTAGAGAAAATTTTAAACAAATTCACTATACAATCGATTATAAAATTATTTATTTTCTGTTGAGTACGTGAAACTTTATTCACTTAAAGATACATGAGATAAGATTACAAGACATAAGTATGAGAGAGTTAATAAAGATGATCAAAAATAAAAAATGAGAGTTAAGAACAAATTATGAGTACATCTAACCAAAACGAAAGAATCGAAGTTGAAAAATGTTTTCACTTGTGTATTTTAAACCGTTTACATATAATCGACATTATTTTTAGTTGAACTCAAAGACAATTTTGTCATTAATATTCAAGTAAACGGTACAATACAAATTGATTTGTTGCGTATAAAAGACAAACAAGATCATAAAATTCGTATGAAGGTTGTATCCTCATTTACATTTCGGCCTACAAGTGAGCCTACAATATAATAGAAAATAGATTATAGACTAAGATCCCACCTAGAAAACTAGAAAAAGACTAATAGAAAAATAGACTCATAACGCCAAGACGTCATGAAACACAAAAAAGTGCTTAGGCACAAAAGTGCTAATTAGAGTCCTAATGAAATAGAGTCATAATGAAAAGAACTTATTGTAATAGAAAACTATAAACTAAAAAAGCAACCCAAAGCCCAAAAAGAAACTAAACCTAAACTCAAAACAGTTGACCTAGCTCGATTTTCCTTCATAGTTGCAGGAAGGACATGGAAGAAGAACATCGTAGCCGTCGCTGCCGTGAGAGATGAAGTTGCCTTCGTGAGACGTTGCCATCTTGTTCCGATCCACGCAGCCACAAGCACACCCCTGGGAGAAGAAGTCAAGAAACTCCATCATCGCCATGAACTTAGAGACCAAACAACATCTCTACCAAACTAAAAACTTCTCCCATGAATAAACAAGGACAGAGATGGAATTAGGAAGATGAAACCAGGTCTGCTCCTCGAGTCCATGATGCCATACCTCTAAACTGATATGAAAAGCCCCACTAATCAAAAGATGTTAAGAATCTCTGGTCAATTACCTCTCAAAACATTTGGTTGCTGACATATCCTTCATCCGGCAACAAAGTCATATTGCTTCAGCAGATTTACAGACCCGCCTAGCTTTAGACTGTTGTCGGATGAGGGTGAGATTCCTTGGTTGGCTGCCGACTTAGAGAGAGAGCTTTAGGGTTTTGCTTCTTATTTTTTTCGTGATGGCTCCCGTCTGACTTATATAATCGACATTATGATAAGGTTGTACGTCAGTAAAATAGTTTGTATTTCCAACATTATTATGAATTGTTCGTCTATACAATTTTCTGAAATCACAATATTAAGATTCTCCAATATGGTACATGGAGTTCTTATGTAAATCTATATTATTTACCCAAATGAAAAGCAAAAAGAAGATGATCGATCTTTTCAAGTGGAGGATAATTCTTCACATGCAGGATGTGCATATGCTCTACAAGAAATCGAACCACCATGTTTTGCGATTGCAAATATTTTGCAAAACATTAGGGCTGTGCTGCATGTGCAAAGCCAATCATATATGTGCAAAAGAACATAAAATGGAGATCTATGAAATCATATCTTCCCATCTGCAAAGTGCAGGACTTCGTTTTTATGTCTGCAAAGTGCAGATCTTTAATTATGGAAACATCCATCAATTTAATCGTCATAGAATACTAGCAATAATCTAAGGCTTCATTGAGGAGCAGGTGTATCTACTTTTTCACTCCAAGACATTTGAGACATGTCTAATTTTTTTCTTTCTTTTTTAGTTGTCATTTTGAAATGAGAGATATGCATGTCTAGTTAAAATAGCTAAAGTTGTTTTAATTTAACTAATTGCTAAATTAAAGTACCAACTCAATAACATTGCTTTATTTTCAATGATTTGATGTTTAATGGGACGGTACCCCGTTCATGGATCGTACCAATCAATTAGTGCATGTACATTAACCAATTAACACTTACGATAATGGATGAGTAAGCTTTAGGTATAGGGCGTATGTGTAGTCTATAGAGAAACAGGTATATTCCATTACACAAAACGAGAGTGGACATGAAGATGAAGACAACTTCACTTAGCTTTCAACTCCCCATGAACATGTATCTCACTCCTTTTGCGCTATTCCACAAATTTTTACATCCAAAATGGCAATTAGACAAACTCATAGGACCCCATCTAATTAAAGTGCGATGTCTGCTTTGGAAAAACTATCTGTGTATGAGAATCGAAATTGAGCTAGTCGATCTTTATTTTCTTTAGTCTAATCTAGCTCGTACTAAATTGGATTTTAGATGCATTAATTCTTGAGTCATCCATTGTAGAAGAACTGGCATCCATCAAAACCTGCCACCAAGTATGAATACAAATAATGGAATTAGGGACTTGTTGGAATGATAAGTCCATTTCAGTACAATGCAATCACCCAAACCAAATGTAGGCTGAAGACTAAACTATATATATACTGGCCTAGATTTATCGAAAAAGACTTGTGATCACAATTGTTAACATTGAATTGTTAAATGTAATATGGAGCTGTAACATTGATAGAGTGTGTTCCTAACAGTGTAAGAACACATGGTGAAAAAAGCGAGTTCAACAATTCGGCGAAAGATAATTACAATAGTGCACTACCATTAGAGAAGTGTTTTTTAGCTACAACTATTGGCTGGATAAAATGTAGTCCGAAACAAATTTGTATATGAGATCTATGACATGCCAAAACTTTCTTTTATTTGTTTTCACTACAGTGGTTGATAAAATTGTTGATAAATTTGGATGAAAGTTATATTTATCAATTTATTTTGAGAGTTTTGTCTAGCAGAGTAACTATTAGAGAAAACTTAGCTATTCATTAACAAATTCTCTCTTCTGAATTGATAAATTTGTCAATTTTGCTTATCAATTTTTAAATTTATCAACTTCTTAAGTATAAATTTATCAACTTCTTAAGTATACTGCTGGAGTAAAGATTCATTTAAAAATTGATAAATCTCTATTTTTTTTTTTAATTTATCAATGCTGCCGGAGATGCTCTAACGATTCTTAAAGATATGATCTGAAATGCAATCAGATAACCTAATTAACGGGTTCGCTAACGGGGGTATGAAAACATTATAAAGTAATTGAAACAGGTCGCACGTCCAAATCAAAATGCAAAGTGAATCCATAGTTTTCAAAGAAGATATTATTTACTCGATAAACTTTGGAATTTGTCCAAACTCCAAAAGCACCGAATAATGCCTTGTTTAACGTACGCTTTTATCATCACCAAATCTGCATTATATTAACCAAAGCCAGGGCATGGTCTACCAAACCCTAACTTGTCTGTCAGATTCTTATCATGCATGTATGGATAAACCTCTAGAATTCGGATACACAGGCAGTAAACGTATCTGGGTTTTCTATCCCACACTCCACTTGTCCCTTATCATACTCGATCCCTAACGTGTAGTTTGGTATGGAACTTCTGTGTGGTCTCTGTTCCCTACAAAATCCCTGACCTTATTTCTGGGTTATTTGAATTGGTCTCTGGGGAATCCAAAGCCCTAAATATAAATACACATAGCGACGGTGGTCGTTGACAATCGGGACTAATAATACAAAACGAAGATGGTCCAGTTGTGCATGAATGGGACTTACTTGGATCCACAGTGACCAGCATGGCTGTCCCTCCAAAATCACAAGTCCCTCCGGCCACCTTCCTGGTCTGCCAGTAGCTGTTGAACGCATACGATGCATGGGATAGCAACGTGGCGGGTTGGTAGCACGATCCATTGGGCTGGATCGACTTGCAGTCCGCACCCGACCCGCACGCGTAATCCATGGCCGCCTGGACTATCGGGTCGGGCACGGTCGGCTTGGCTACACACCACACTGCAAACTGGGGGTTTTTGTGTGGTGGAGTGTTTTTTGGTCCAGTTGGTGGGGGAGACTGGGCTTTGGGGGAGGGAGGGGTTAGTGGGCTTATAGGTGGGGTTGGAGGGATTTGAGGTGGGCTTAGGATGATGCAAGGTTGGTGTGGGCTGGGCCCATTTTGAGGTGGGTATGTGGGAGATAAAGCAGGATTAGGTGGTTGTGGATTTACACAATAGGGAAGAGGGAGAGCTGGAGAAGGCAATGGGTTTGGTGCTGGTGAATCTGAAGGTGGAGAGGAAAATGGAGAGCTGGCTTGTACTACTGGTATGTCTATGTGGTTTGTTAGTTTCAGTTTCTTCACTGTCTGAGTTGTACTTCTGTGTTGTTCTGCTTTCTGGGTTTGGGATAAACTTCTTGCATCTGTTCTAAAACAATTCATAGAGAAAAGTTGTAAACTTTGATGAAAGAATTGTAATTTTTGCACAGAGTAAGTGAAATAAGAATAGTTAATGGTATTGGAGTGAATTGCTTACCACATAGAGTGCTTGAAGTTGTGGTGGAAATGAGGATGTAAAGGATTAGTATTAGGGACTCCATTCAAGAAATGCCAAACTGATATGAAAGCTGAAAAACCCAGAAGAACTAACTGAAAGTTCTGCTTGATTAAGTCATCTCCCAAGGAAAAACTTGGGTAATAAATATAGGGGAGACATGTAGGGGAGACATGTATTATAGAGACGAGAATAGGAACCAAAGCTGAGGCCATAAGTGAGATTATCAACCTAGAAAACTAAAGTAGATTCCAGATTCATTTGTTCTTACTTTCTACTGTGACTCATATTTGTGTACAAGTGAATTTTCTGTCTGTGTCTTCCTTTGAATATATTCTTGCTTGGCAGTGGAGAAATATGAAAATTGGAATTTTCTGAACTTTATTTTGCTTGTTTTCTACTCAAAGAGAACCCTCTCCCTTTCTATAATAAATTCCAAATTTCTCAGCAAGTCTTGTTTTAAACTCAACTTAACCTAGACAGTTGTAGCTGCAGCTATATACTATCAATCTAGTAGTCTTGTTTAGCTCACCTCTCAATATTTTGAAATGTTAAGGTTTTTAGAAGAATAGCATGTTATGCTTTAACAATCAGCACCTCAGATTCATACCCCAGTATGCTAACATATTACTATATGAAGGTACTGCTAGAGAGGTCATATTACATTTTAAAATGTTCATATGATGAGTGAATACGATACTACCACACCTTGAATTTGAAAGTATGAATCTTGGTTGCATTTTACACTTCAGGAATCTTGGGTCCTCCTTGTCTTCATACTTGACACCTAGGAGGTATTGAAAAGTGACTGAAAGATTTAATACACACCAGGGCATCACCACTCACAGACTAGATAATCTGGGAAGAAAGTACTAGAGAACATTGTTACTGATTAGAATTGATCGAAGCTAAATCCTAGCAAAATGTCCCATCTTAGTTTATGCATACATCTTGTACTTTGCATCTTTTGGTTGTCTCTTTGGACTTAATTTTTCGCCTGCATCCACTTAGACCGACTTTCAAAGTTTAAACTAAGAACAACTAACTAGCCATACGAATACCAAGACACACATTCACATTCAACACGAATTCCTTTGCTACATCTTTCCAGAAAAAAAGAACTCATATCCTTCACTCGTCAGGTTAATATAGTTTGCTCATATTATGGTGGATAACTTTTATAATAAAATCTCTGTCAGCCCTTTTAGGTATTGTTAGCACAGCTTGTTATCTATCATTTGACTTTTGTTAACAAGCAATTTGCAAATGAAATCATCCTACCTGGTAATTAAGTTATGTCATAGAGTTCAAGTTTGTACAGAATCTTCTATCTAATATGGGCAAGTGAATTTTCTTACCATTGGCAATAACCCCTTGGTATCTTATAAGTGTTCTTGAATTTAGAAAGGTACTTTATCAAGCTTCATTCGTCATACTTAGATTTTTTAGAACATTTAAATGCTTCGAAGTTGGATAAATATGTTACTGTTAGAAATGCCCATTTCCATCCGGGCTAGTAGTGTCGTGAATTTATGAAGTAAAATATCTAGTTTCGTTTCTACCAGTGTAAATTCAGTTTGAGTTCAAATCAGACATTTGCTTCGAAACTTGAATAAGATAATTTAGCATAGGAAATGTTCCCCAACTCTAGTGTCATTTATAATCCAGGCTTGAGAACTCTTTTGAATGTAGAAAGCAATATTATTCAAAATGTAATCTTGTTTTGGCATTCAGAAGTAAACATTAGCTCTGAACTTTTCTAAGTAGTGTTACCGTTGGTAATGGTCACTGCCAATAAACTGATCTAGGCAAACGTTTCTTGAATTTAAACATCCATGCGAGCAGGTTCATTATCACTCAAATTTTGAACTTTGAATCTAAATCTTATCTTTGGATTTGAATAAATAATGTGTCTGTTGAAGCAAACGGTCACTTGCCATTTTTATTTTTTTTTATCATTATTGTTGTATATGGCCTGAATAGGCAAGAAATCCTGTGTTCAACATGACAATTAAGTTTGCCCCGTATATAAATTCTGTTCAACTGTGCAAATTGGTCATCAGTCTGTGATTGCTAAGCTGCAGCCTCATTCAAAGCAATAAGGAATATGGCTGCAGGACTTATCCCAAAACTTATAGTTACTGAGAATGGAGCATTTATTCATAAGATTGTAAGGAAGCCTCCGTTCACAGGGTCATGGAAGTTAAACTACGTCTATGCTTATAACCAGACTTCACGAAAAGCTTTTGTTGGTTGTGTTATAAGATATGAAAATGCAGCGTTTGAAGCTCTCTTTTCAGGTTCCGCGGGTCAGGAGGGAAGGTCAACTACAGATGCCACATTGATGGCCTTGAGTACTGCTGTTGGCTTTGCAGCAAGTCGAGGTGTAGAGTTCCTCAAAATAGAGGGAGAGAACAAAACTACGTTCTCTTTGGTCACATACCGGATTCCTCCATCAGATGCAGTGACACAAGAGCTTCTGCATAGGTGCCTAAAGGAGCTGGATAATTTGAAAAGGGTGGAGTTTCGCCAAGTGACACCTGACACCAATGAGGCGGCCAACGTCCTTGCCAGAATGGCCATGGAGACGGAGGAGAGCTTGTTTTTGGCAGACAACCTTCTACCAGAGATAGCTGCAAGTCTGAATGCTGATGTCAATGGTCGTTATGTGCCATGGGTGCATCCGCACAATCTATAATTTCATATCTTCAGTTAGTTGCATCCTTTTCATTTTCTTAAATAAACTTGAATATCTCAAGGATTCAAGGATTGATGTAATAAGCACTTTCAGTGTCTCATTTATATAATCTTTCAAAAATAAAAATAAAATTCTATTCTCTACCATGC
Organism: Fragaria vesca subsp. vesca; assembly: GCF_000184155.1. Lineage (NCBI taxonomy): Eukaryota > Viridiplantae > Streptophyta > Magnoliopsida > Rosales > Rosaceae > Fragaria > Fragaria vesca. The sequence continues at coordinate 36,096,355 of NC_020496.1, read as the reverse complement.
CTGAATTACTGTCCCATTACTAGTAGTGTAATTGCACTAGGTGGCCTAAATACGGATGGATTTCTTTCCCCTGAAACTTTTATGCTTCTTGCTGATTAAGGCAAACTGCCTCTATTGCCTAGAATCAGTAATGACCGAGTTCAAATCTTTTACTATCGATCAGTTGATGATAATAATTATTATGATTTGTGTTATATTGATGCTACAGATAATAAGGATTGTGGATCATTTGTCCAATTTAAGTTCCTTCTTGCTTTGGGGAGATTGTTATATTATTATAGTTGTTAGATTCGGAGGTAATTCGGACAATGTCTTGTGTGGAATAGTTGTGTTGTAAGTTGTAACATAAGGACTTTCCACCCAGTAGTCGCCGGAATCTGACAGACATGGGTATACGTGGCCTGACAGAATCAATTGTGGGTGGGCTCAGAAATTTGTTGGGTTTACATAGAAGAATCACATGTGGCTAATCAGGTTTGGTCCTAACGGCCGAAAAATAAATTCATTCGACTTTTAAAAATACATAGTCCCAATGCAACGGTAACTTTCCTGTTCTGTCTTCTTCTTCTTCTTGCTTCTTTGATTTTAGACCCAGCAAAACCAGACTTCCCCATCACAAAAGTTCATAGCTTTCTTCCACAATGGCACTAGAAGAAGCAGATTCACTACTCACTTCAGTGAAACTCCAACACCAACAAGAACAAAGAGAGAGGCTCATTGTAGTGAGTGGTCCTTGCAAGGTGATCGAGTATTTGCAGCCAGTAATGTCAAAGGAGCTTCTCTGCAAGTTCCCAGACAACTCTGCCTTCGACTTCGACTACACGAAGAGCTCGATATGGTCTCCGCTGGTCCCCCGGGCTTACGCTCCGATGGATTTGGACTTCGATTTCGATTTCATGACCCCAAAAAAGCTGGCATTTGATCAAGTGGAGTTGGAGTGCAACAATCAAAGTAGCAGCATCAAGAAAGTGGGTTCTAGTGGTAAGAAGAAGACTTGCACTGCTGGGTTTAATCTCGACTTGAGTGCATTGAAGATCAAGAAGTGGAGAGGGAAGAAGAAGAAGATGGCATTGGTACCTGATTTCTCTCCAACTCCTTTAAAGGATAATTGTTACCCCATTGCCTCAAAGGTACTGCTATCTTTTCTGGGTTCTGTAGATCGTAGCTTCAGTTTTGTTTATTCAATAAATTTAGCTCATTTTAGATTAAAGAGTCTGAGTTAGAGCAGAGGGTGCTAGATCACTGAATTTGAGAGGAGACCCATTAGACTTTCTATGAAGAATTAATATTCAGGGAGTTCCAGAAGCTTTTTTCAAGTAAAGTTGAAATCTTAGTGGAAGATATTAAAACTTAAAGAAACCCAGTGAAGGAAACACCAATATTTTTAGGTCCTGATGTTTGTATCAAGTATTGGGCTTCTTTGTAGTCAGGTAACTGATAGTCTTCTGTTGGATCTGTTATTAGTTTCTAAACAGTAAATGTGGTTGATGCAGGTATGGAATAAGGTGCTGAAAGCTGCCTCTAAGCACTTCAAGAAGAAGAAGAGAGATCCAATGGCTCATGTGAGGCTCACCAATTATATCAAAGAGGGAGGAAAAATCTAAATCCTTTCACTTCCACTTTTGTATTCTTTATTGTTTCATTCTTTAGTTTATTTCATTATTCATCTCTGTAAACTGCATTCTCATAACAATAACATTACTTGGTATGAATGTATGATCTTTATCAAAATGACACATAGTGCTAGATAGAAAAAGAATACATTGATAAAATTGCAGAGCTCAAATTCAAGTGATTTTTAGGCTCCCTAACACGACCTCAATTAAGCTTCCAAAAGAAGCAGAAGAAGACCCACCATCAGCAACAGCCTTCCTGCATATTCCACTCATTTCCTGAACCCTCTTCCTAATTTCACCATCACCCTCCATCAAACGTCTCAGAGCTCTTTTAATTTCATCTGCGGTTACAAAGTCAGCACCATCCTTTTTGTATACAACTCTCAACTCCATCCCCAATCCCAAATCCCTCGCCATTTGAAACGCATTGATCTGTTGTTCTGCATATATTGGCCAAGTCACAATAGGTACACCAAACCATAGGCTCTCCAATATAGAATTCCACCCACAATGCGACACAAATCCTCCGATTGCTTTATGACCTAAAACCTCTGCTTGAGGTGCCCATCCACACAACATTCCTATCCCTTTAGTCCTCTTGGAAAAATCTGGAGGCAAAAAATCTTCATAATTTGTGTATTCACCTACAAAGATTAAACATTGAAAAACACAAATATGGATCAGCAAAATAAAACGTTGGTGAAAGATATATAAAACTTTGCTGTCAACTAATCTAAATTCAAATATATGTAATGAAAACTTTAGACCGTATTGCTCACCTGGCATTGCCAGGGTTCCTGTAGGTGGGCTTTGACGCACTGACCACAAGAACCTCTGGCCACTCTGCTCTAGACCAATTGCTATCTCTTTCAGTTGGCTCTCATCAAAGCTCCCAGAGCTTCCAAAGCAGAGGAACACCACTGATTTTGGGGGCTGATCATCAAGCCATTTCATGATCTTGTCAACTTTGGCCTGGTTAGACTGAACTTGATACCTACCTTTGATGTCAATTAAGGGCCCGATTTTATAAACCTGGGGATGCAATTTACTTTGATAATTTTCATTACCATCAAAGAGCGAGTGAACAGCTTGAGATTCGAGCTCAACAAACGTGTTGACAATGATACCCTTGGTCTCCATGAACCTCCTAGCATGGTTTACAAATGACATGTATCCACCATAGTTGAATGCAAATGCAGGCAATGCATCCATGAACCTCCTAGCATGGTTTACAAATGACATGTATCCACCATAGTTGAATGCAAATGCAGGCAATGCATTTGTGGGAACTGGGTGGATATAACTCGGTATGATTGATTCGCAATCTGATTCATCGAACAACTTGCCAACTCCTTTGGGGTGGTACAGCAACAAACCGAGATAAGCTGCACCGGAAGTGAAGAAAATAAAAGATGGAACCTTGAGCTCATTGGCTATGTCAATCATAGTGGTGCAGAACATGTCAACAACCATTCCAGCAACTTGAGACGTGTTTGGCAACACCCGGTTGAAAATGGTGTCCCTGACATGGCTCTTATAGTTCTCGATGTAATCGGTGAGGTACTTTTTAGCAGACACTAGCTCAGTTGGGGGATCAACGTTGGGAAGATGGATGAATTTTATGTGGGTGTGGGAGGCTGCTGGAAGTGACTGATCCCCAGTGACTCCAAATGGTGACTTCATTACAAGAATTGTTACCGAGAATCGATGGCATTGATCCAACAAACGTATAGCAAACTCTATAGCGGATACAAGATGGCCTACTGCCGGAGTGGGAACGAAGACCAGCTCTGCTCTCTCCATTGAATCAAGGATTAATTGTATGGTGTAAACGTGTAGTCCAAATGATCACAAGGCAATTATGCATCTTTGTTGTTCACTTTCTTTGATTATTACATCTTCGTGTTGCTTGCTACATCATTCATTCTTTCATCGGAGGAGGATAGGATTGGATAGCCAGCACAAAAAGTCAACACTCGTGGTCCATAAGCAGAGTCCCCCGAGCTAATAGATGTGATTTCAATAATGCCGGTCTGCAGGGAAGGGAGAGCTTCATCCTTAGGAGTTAGGACTTTAGCTGCACGTTTGTTTGACAATACTAACTGGGATAGTCTTAAATAAGACTTTAGGATACGTTTGGTAACAAGAGGACAAAATTTAATGGTACTAGTTATAACCGGTTTTCAAATTTCACCTCCTTAGCTGGTGTTAACTTGAGTCCTCCTTTTTGTGTCTCAACTTAACACCTGCTTTCTCTCCTTCGTTCACTCTGGGCATGTTCATCTTTTCTTCATTCCTCATCTCTCTTTTATTCAGCTGTTTCAAAATTTAACAAAGATCCAGATTTCGTTGCCCGCTCAATTCTCGCCCTCCTCACTGCCATTCAAGTCTCTCCATTCTTCCTCTTATTCTCCTCCAACATTCAACCAGGACAATGCTCAGCGCCTGATCCAGTCTTTAGGTACTTCATTCTCTCTCTCTTATTCGAAATCTTTGTGGGTTTCTGATGCAGATTTAGTTTCTGTTTCTGGGTTTTGTGCATTTTATCTGAAACCAGAATTGGGCTATGTTGATTGCCTTGAATTCTTGCATAGTTTGTATTGAATCTGCATTTTACTTTGTTTTGGGTTATTGACTCTAGTAGAAATGATAGACTTGAGTCCTAGATCTTTGTTGATTCAGACCCAGACCCAAAAACAGAAAATGAAGATGGTTGTCAAAATTTAACTGTTTCAATTATGCAGCTTTTCTAGTCCTGCGTTGCCAAACATAGTACTAACTTAATCTCTCCTTAGTTTAGCTTACTTTAGCTTAAGCCTACTCAAGTAAGGGCAGTGCAGTGTAAGAACCTAAAGAGGTCCAGTGCAATCCAGCGTACCAAACGTGCACCTAGGACTCCTTTCACAAACACATGAACTCACCAGAACTACCAAACAACACAATAAGCAGTTTCTAAACATTGCAGGTAGAGAATTGAATAAAGAGTTCAAGACAAGAGAGTATATAACTATATATTCAATGAGAAATTCTACGATGTTTTAATACATAACATGCATACAGTTATCGTAAAGTGTGTGATTATTGTATGTCTAACACTTGATTTATGAACATACATGAACTTTGTTGCATACACAAATGATTCAAAACATGAAACTTTATTTTCGATGTAATATCGTTTCACTACATAGAAAGTTGGAACCTAACCATCCAAAACTCAGTTATTCTCAAGGTTTTGTGACAGAACCTTGATCAAGCTTCCAAGCGAAGTAGATGAAGAACCACCATCATCAACTGCCCTCCTACACATTTCACTCATTTCAACAACCCTCTTCCTAATCTCACTATCACCAACCATCAGTCCTGTCACAGCTCTCTCAATCTCATCAGCAGACACAAAATCACCACTGCCGTATACGTAATCCAATCTCAGCTCCACTCCCAACCCCAAATCCCTCGCAATCAAAAAAGCATTTACCTGTTGCTCTGCATACAATGGCCAAGTCACGATAGGTACACCATACCACAAACTCTCCAATATAGAGTTCCACCCGCAGTGTGACACAAATCCCCCAGTTGATTTGTGGCCTAAAACCTCTACTTGTGGTGCCCATCCACACAACATTCCAACTCCTTTTGTCCTCTCCAAGAATCCTTGTGGCAAAAAATCTTCATAGTTTTTGTATTCACCTGTAATGTAAATGTTTTACTGAGTTGAGTTACGATAACAGAAGTCATATATATGTTCAGATCTCTGTGACATCATGGTATAAGTAGAATGAAGTAGGGAAAAAAAAAAAAGTTGCTAAATATAAATGTAAGCTGCATAGATCTGGAAATGCATCAATCAAACAAGAAACTATGCATCAATCAATCAATCAATAAATCAAAAAAGAGTTGATTAATTTTATGAAAAATCTCAAACCATTTAAGCTCACCTGGGAATTCTGTCTTTCCCTTGGGTGGTCTTTGACGTACGGACCACAAGAACCTATGGCCACTTTTCTCTAGTCCAATTGCTATTTCTCTCAGTTGAGCTTCATCAAAGCTTCCAAAACTCCCAAAGCAGAGGAAGACCACTGATTTTGGAGGCTGATTATCAAGAAATTCCATGATCCTGTCACGATCAGACCTAACTTGATGCTCACCCTTGGTGTCAATCAAGGGTCCAACTGGGTATACAGCCGGCCATGGCTGATCACTTTGATCACCTTCACCAACTCTAAAAATCGAATGAACTGCATGAGATTCGAGTTCAACCAACGTGTTGATGATCACACCCTTGGTTTCTTTGAACCTCCTAGCATGGCTTGCAAATGAAACATAACCACCGTTGTTGAACACAAATCCTGGCAACACATTTGTGGGAACTGGGTTGACATAACTCGGTACGATCGAGTCGGGATCCGAGTGTACAAACTCTTTGCCGACTAGGTCGTACCGTTCGGGAAGGCAAAGCAACAACCCAAGAAAAGCGGCGCCAGAAGTGAAGAAGAGAAAGGATGGAACCTTGAGCTCATTGGCTATGTCAATCATGGTGGTGCAGAACATGTCAATAACCACTCCCGCAATTCGAGACGAGTTGGGTAACACCTGGTTGAGAATAGTGTCCTTGACATGGTGCTTGTAGGTCTCGATGTAATCGCTGAGGAATTTTTCGACGGAGTCGAGCTTGATTGGGGGGTTTATGTTGGGAAGATGGATGAGCTTTATGTTGGTGTTGGAGGCTGCAGGAAGTGACTGATCCGCAGCGACCCCAAATGGTGATTTCATTAAGAGAATTGTCACAGAGAATTGATCGCATCGATCCAACAATCGTTTTGAGAACTCGATTGTGGATACTAGATGGCCGGTAGATGGTGTGGGAATGAATACGAGCTCTGCTCTCTTCATAATTTACGTATGGTGGACTTTCTTCTAGGTCAAGCGGTGTGGTTTTTTCCTTCTGCGTTGGAATGTTAGACAATACTGCAGTACGTTCTCCATATTTATTATACGAGTGTGGTTAGATAATGCTGCAGTGACAAACACAAGTGAGTTTTGTCAATTAAACGTTAGCACGCAATGTCGACAGGTGATGCAATGTGCATGTCAAACGTACCAGTAAAGGAAACTTGTTCGACCACTTATCCTCTTTAACCCCTAATTGCTTCTCTACCACCATGCGATTGATGCGAGTGTACTTGTTTGGCAAGCAAGGAAAACAAGCCTGGCCGCTTATTATTCAGAGAGTGTGTTGCCTGGCTGTGGTCTCTGTTTTTCGACAAAAACCCTTATTACATCCTAAGTTTAGAAGATCAAAACGTAATGCAGGAAAAACTGCATCTGGATGAGTAGTAGTCCAAGAACCACTAGTAATGTGATGGCCAAGTTGTGGTCTCTGTTATTATTCTTCTTTCTTCTTCGTCTTCTTCCCCACCTCTTTTAACCATTTGATGCTGCTACCCACCACAACCAGCCTGCCCCTAATTTATTCCATGCTACTCACCCAAATATTCAGCTGGCATGATTTGCCAATTTAATATCCAGATCTATCTTTGTATTATAACTTGTCTCTGAGTCATTAGCTGACCTTCATATTATATGCTATTACTTAATTAGCCACTTTAATTGTTTATTTTGGTGTGTTTATGGCTGGCTTCAAACTCAAAAGTCCAATAATTAAACTTATGCCTATCCCAAGTGGGTTTATTCTGTGGTATTATTCCATACAAGTATGTGGTTTTTGAACAGTTAACTAACCCTCTTCTTTTGACCTAATTGCAGGGAAGTTAATGGAAGTAGCTTGTACTCTTGTAGTATGCTTGGAACTCTTGGGCAGTTCTCTTAATTGTGGAAAATGAAGTTCATTCCACGCCCGGAAAAGAAATTAAGGGCAAAAAATGTGAAAGATGAATTTCATTCTCATTCTATTTACAAATGTACAGGATATATAGCAGTTGTATCAGTACTGCTCCCTAAAATAGGCTTCATATATACCAGGCCACCTATGGCTCTCCTGAATCTTAAAACTACCACCACGAACGGCCGAAGCCATTCACTGGCCACCGGGGGCGACACCACCGCAGGGGGTCGTCCAGGAACCAAAGAAAAGGGCTCGAGAGAAATTAAAGGATACCCAAAAAAATAAATAAAGAAGCAGAACCTCCCACATCAAAAGTGAGGGGAAACCCTCCATTCACAAGCTTATACAAAGAAGCACAAGCTTCCAACCGAAGTAAGCCATTTGAAACGTTAGACGGTGGCTTTACGTTTTTCATTTTTATTATACAGCTATCGACAAATACAAGAGAGTTTTCTCAATTAAACGTTTAGACACGCAATTTCGACCAGTGAAGGAAACTTGTTCGATCACTTATCCATGCTAAATTCATACACAAGTGATAATTTGTAGGGACTAATTTGCAATAGCAAGTGAAAGAACTTACGGGCTGAGAAAACTCAGACTATGAAATCGAAGGTTCGGAATCAAGAAGCAACAAAAAGAACCATGAACATGGCAGAAATAAAGAAAAGGATAGAGAGTGTAAATGCTTGTATTTAAATTGAAGATAATTGTACAATGATGCTGACAATTCTCTCTGACATTCTGCAGAAAATGCAGTACACTCATTTAGTTATATAGGACAAAAACCTCTACAGAAAATATCTTTCATAGTACTGTTGGAGGGACACGTGTAGAGCTCTGATTGTTTCTTCTTGATCACGACAGTCAGAGAGAAAGATCAAAATGAGACACCAATCCTCAAGATCATTCAAGCAAGTGAAGAGCACGCGCTGTCTGATCCACAATCTTTTCCTTGACTTTCTGGGAAACCTGCTGTATTGTTGACCTCAGTATCTTTTTCGAAATCTTTCTTGTGTAAAACATTTTGTGAACCAATACAATCATCATTTTGTAATCAACTCACTAAGCTCTATCAGCTTAACAATCCATAGATGTGAGTCGTTGTGTTATATACTTATATCCATTCATTGCTTCCTCCAGTATGAACGGAAGAGATTGCAGCTCGCATCACCATGTGCACAACACTGGAGGTTTCATTAGTGTGATACTGTGATAGTTGCAATGCAGCCCCTCACTGTTATATATGCTAACCATGTGATTCCTTCGATATCAGTTGTCTTCTGGAAAACGTCCCATCTTTCTGTGTAGTTACCCCAAAAAAGAAAGAAAATTAAATTGTGATGGGGCTGTAAACACCCTAATGATCTGTGTATTTACATACAAACTGATAAAATAGCTTTGCAATTCTGAACAGGGAGATCGATGTTAAAAAGCTTGTACATGGATCGACGCCCACCCATCTTGATGTGTATCTAAATTGCTATTGCTGTAGGTTAAGTAGTTTTATACTGCAAGTATTATTGGCATTCCCATGAAAGATTGGAGGGATTGAAGAATTTGCAAATTAAGAGCGATTGAAGATTTCTTGAAAGCATTGAAGCTAGCTCACTGATGATATCAATTCACGATCTCTTGATCAATACATTGATGAATGATGATTCATGATCTCTTTGCTAGGAAAGTTTTTCAAACTAATTAAGTTGACTCTGAGTTAAACTCTTATCTGGTCCTTCAGGAGCATTTAAAAATTAAACCTCATTGGGGTAATTAATGAAGAACAATATCATTAGTGTTGAACACAACTACCTTTCACTAGGCACTAGCACATTAGCAATTCTATTGTTAGACCTTCTCTTTGATGTCAATGGAGTTCTCTTCTTGCAGTTGGCACTGAACACGCCAACTACTCTTCTTGCACCCACACAATACTCATTAATCCCAATTCAAAATGCAGATAAATGTATGTAACTTAAGTATACATACATTATACTAATATGAGAGAGATGTAACAACTACAATAGCTGAGTTTCAACAGATCGAGAGCCAATGCAACAATTAAAGCTCTTTCTTATTTACCAAAATCTGTGCAATGTCTTGAAACTTTTATGGAAAAGAATCATATGAACAATCTGCATCAATAATTAGGAAAACAAAATCTTTCCAAGTAACTCAAGGATTTTTTAAAATGCAGGTGGCTTGATTTTCAAAACTACTTCATATATAATTAAAGTCCTTCAATGTTGTGATTATGTATTATTTCAATTCATTTGACTACGTGATTGAATCTTTATATTCAATACCTTCTAATTGTTTCATCAAGTATCTTCTTATACTTCGAATGGTACTATAGTGCGAGGTTTGGATGGTTGCGTAAATGCAAGAATACTCGATAATTTTTCACGGGTGTTGGTAGATGTACCCAGCAAACTACTTAGTAGACCCAACAATTAAAAATTATCTTGTATTTTTCAGTTTTGCCCTTGTTATAATAAACCCAGCAAACACAAATTCTTCTCTTAGAGTCGGATTAGAGGCATTAAATTAAGAAGAAGAGATGTGGCAACGACTGCGCAAACACAACATCCTATTTAGGAGGCTAAAGTGGGATCTGGGTCATACCATCTTATCGTTGTTTTGCTTTGAGCCATTGAGTTGAATTGAAATTTTGTGATTAATTGCGTAGTCATCTACTCATCTGCAGTGTCAATATTTGATTAAGAGACTTTTAGCCGATTTTGTTCTTCTTCTCCATTACCTGAAATATATTCTACAATTATATGTTTTAAGATGATCGAAGTTCCATACCTGTATTGATATGGGTGAGATATATGTAACGGGATGATCATTGAATTGGAAATTTTTTTTTTGAAGGCAATCGGTTCCGATATCCCGTACATCAAATCTTCTCAAGATTCTATACTAGCTTAGATCATGGGAAAGCTCCTCCTGATTTCCTCCCCCATATTAGTTCTCTTTTTGGTCTCAACGTGGTGTTAGAGATGATGTTTGTTGGGTTTATTATGACAAGGGCAAAACTGAAAAATACAGGATAATTTTTAATTGCTAGGTCTATTAAGAAGTTTGCTGGGTACATCTAGCAACACCCTTTTTCACTACGAGTGTGTGACACATATATGCAGTATTATTTGGATTTCTCCATAATTTTCATACTGAAGGATGTTCATTTTACTTCATACGGCCATCCAATGCGAATATCTTCCGGGCCTCACATTTCCGATAAGTTTTTCACCGATATTTCTACGAACGTAAATTTCATAATATACATGTCCAATCTATATTGCAGTGTTTCCATTGTCAATATCTGCGTGAACTCTATCTGTGTGCATATATTATGAGTTTTTTTTTCCTAACTAGTAGTGAAATCAATTTCAACTGCTGCGCGCTTCATCAGTTCTTTACATTATCTGATTCTAGCTGTTTTTCTTGTAATTTGGTATCCAGTTCCCGCCCGTAAACTTGTCATCGACTCATTGTCATCGTGTAATGATATATACTAACCCTTGGAATCCTGGTAAAAGGCGTTTTCTACGCGAGTTTATGGAGGCTAATGATTTGATCGAGCTTCAATCAAAGGGTCAAAAGCTTACTTGGTGTAACAACTGGCCAGAAGGGGGTCTAATTAAGATTAAGCTGGATCTCTGGTAAACACAAAGTGGTTGGAGAGGTGGCCAGATTCTAGTGCCTTCAATCATCCTCGGTTGGGGTCTGATCACTGTGCACTTATTTTTGACTTTGATCCACCAATGGTTTGTGGGCCCAAATTATTTAAAGTTGAACCAATGTGGCACTACCAGGACAAGCATTTTAGCGGACGAAAAATTTTCGTCGGCCTGTCAACTTAATTCGTCGGCTAAGATTTCGTCGGGAAAAGGTCGTCTGTGGTGACTTTAACCGACGACACATGTAGAAGTCATCGGCTATAGTCCAGAGTTTAGCCGACGAAAAAAATTTCGTCGGCTATAGTCCAGACTTTAGACGACGAAAAAATGTCGTCGGTTATAGTCCAAACTTTAGCCGACGAAAAAAATTTAAGCTATTCGTCGGCTATAGTCTAGAGTTTAGCCGACGAAAAACATGTCGTCGGTTATTTCTCCGACTTTAGCCGACGAATAATTTAAAATATTCGTCGGCTAAAATTTGTAATAAAAAAATAAAAACATCTATAGCCGACGAAATATAGTCTATTTCGTCGGCTTTATAGGGATTTAGCCGACGAATTAAAACGTATTTCGTCGGCTAAAACTTATTTTAAAAAAAATAAAAACTTTAGCCGACGAATTAAGGCGTTTTTCGTCAGCTATAATTCCATTCCAGAAAAAAAAACCCCGAAATTTCTGAATTACCATTCCAAACAAGCTGTAAAATACACCAAAACAATTCCATATAACCAACAACAAGCACATATAACTATATAATTCATTCATCAACTACAGAAAATCTAAATCATCTAAATTAATATCCGCTTCTGGGGGTTGCTGCGGAGGTTGCGGCGGCTGGGGTAGCAGTATGGGCGGAGCCGGAAGTCCCTGAAGCTGGGCAGCTGTGAAGTCTTACATATACTGGAACATCTGCTGCTGCTGGGCCTGCTGGATGATATGTATCTCGGCAACATAGGCTGCCTGCGCGGCATTATAGGCTGCCTACGCGGCATTATAGGCTGCCTGCGAGGCATTATAGGCAGCCTGAGCAGCTTGCTGTTCTCGTAGTCTCTGAACTTCCGACTCTAGCTGAGTCGTCCTGGTAGTCGTGGACGTGGTCCTGCTGCTGGTCGAGGCTGCTTTTCGTTGAAATCCTGGAGTGGTCTTTAGGACCCCCTCGCCTTTCTTTCCTAGACCCCGGCAGTAGAAGTTGTTTGCTCTCGGTGGGAAGGCAGTGCTCATGATCCTCGCCCCAATCGTCGGATCCGAAGTGTCGATCCGGGACATGGCTTCGGACATCTATTCCTCCTGCGTGTCCGGCCATGTCTCCCTCGCTATAGCACTCATCACCTCGTCACTAGCCTCCCTCACCTTCGCCTATATGGATAGGAAAAAAATTATTAATTAACATTTTGACATATATATAAGTAAATTTAAAAATTTAAAAACGTAAGATGACTTACAATATTCTCCTGGGAGTCAGGATATGCCTTCTCGTACGTATAGACGTACCGGTTGACTTCTGGATGTTCCCTGGCCGCCTCGTCCATGAAGACAGCGAACGGTCTAGAACCGCCATGATGGTTTCTTGTGTTGCGTTTCCGGTTCTGAGAGTTCGCTCGGGAAACGGCCTTCAAAGAAAAAATAAATTATTAGTAAAATATTTAAAAACGGACGTACTTAATGACAAATTAACTAATTAATTTTTTTAAATACCTGTTTACGAGGGTTGTTGAATTCTGATGTCAGAAGCCAACGCCACTCGTACTCCCTGTACTGGAACTCAGCAGGGGTACCAGAACGTGCGTTCCCGTACGTAGTCCAGTGGGTCCGCAACTCGTTCTTCCACTCTTTGTACCTACATATACAACAAAAATATTAGAAATATTATTAATATCACATACAATTTTGTTTTTCATTAACTTCCCAACGTACCTTCCCCCTTGCACAACGTCGGCCCAGCTGTCCTTCAGGTGCTCGAGAACCTCAAACCACAGCTGCATTTAACCGTTATGGTTTAGTTTTCGAGAAATCAACAATGTAATACATAATATTATTTGTAAACTCACCGATATCGCGTTGTGGACCATGTCCTTAACCTCCTGCGGGACCTCGCCCCAGTCTGACCACAACATAGGGACTCTATCCCTAATGAGCGCTCCCACGCGGCCGGAGTATGTCTTCGACTTCCCGCCCGATACTATGTGGTCATCCCCGTCAGTATTGATGACGATCCTCCCCACGGTACCCACGATCTTCTCGAGAGCCTTCCCTGTGACGGGGCCTCTCTTTTTCTTTGTCGTCTTCGCTCCGACGGTGCCTATCACATGATAAACCAAATTGATTATTAACATCGGAGACCCTTTATTATTAATTATAAGAAAAGTAATCATGCATCACTGATTACCTGATGCGCTCGCGGCGGACGCGACGGATTCCGTCTCTGTCGCCGATGATGATACCCTCGCGGAAATAAGAGGCGTATCAAAAGGCACGAACCGGTACGCTGCTGATGGAGCCACTGGCGAGGGCAGTGGATAAATCGGAGTCCCTGAGCCATCGACTACAGGTAAGGCCGGTATCATCCGCGGAAGGAACAGATGAGGCGGCGGCATCTGTACCCCAGATGACCCACTATCCGAAGAAGTAGGACCCGGAGTGGGCGCCCGGTGTATCTCAGGCATACGGGGTGCAGACACCTCCGTCTGGGGTCTGAGGCCACAGCTGCCCTCGAGGAACGAGGGACGGCCGCCTACCTCGATGAAAGGGGCACCTCCGACTGCCTCTGCGCCGTCTCCAGAAGGCTCACACGTCTGGCTGTCATCTGGCCCTGAAACGTCGTTTGGGGGTTGCTAGAGGTTCCCTCAGACGATTCGGACCTTTGGCCCTTCGAACTCTTTTTCGATCTAAAATAGCCGCTCATCCTATTTAAAATATTAATTTGAATCAAGGCTGAGGCAACATTGAAAAAGTAAAAATTCAATCTTATCATTCTCAAATCTAAGGCTTTAGAT
>NC_020496.1:36078893-36080596 GCF_000184155.1 Fragaria vesca subsp. vesca | reverse complement strand
TCCCATCAAATGCATGTGCATCGAGCCGCCATTCGTGATCATATGGAAGGAGAGTACGGTGACCCAATTTGCATATCTTATTGCAATGACTGCTGCTCTCCTCATCGCTAAGGCACTCTGGACAAGTCTTGTATCCCCTAACAACGTTGCCCGACAACATCCCAAGGGCAGGAAAATCACTGATGGTACCAACAATCATGACATGCATCTGGAACATATCGTGCGTGTACTTGTCATAAGTGGGATGACCAACGTCCCACAAAAATTTAAGCTCTTCAATCAAAGGTCTCAAATACACATCGAGACACTTCTCTGGATAACCGGGCCCCGGAATCAACAAACTCAACATATTGTATTCTTTCTTCATGCACATCCATGGGGGAAGGTTGTACGGTACCAAAATCACCGGCCATACACTGTATTGAAGACTCATATTGCCAAAAGGGTTGAACCCGTTGGATGAGAGCCCGAGCCTCACATTCCGGACCTCTGACGCAAAATAAGGAAAGTCCCTGTCTATATGCTTCTAAGTGTCCCCGTCAGTAGGGTGTATAAGGGTATATTCGTCATGCAATTCCCTATCAGCGTGCCATCTCATAGCTTCAGTCGTGTGTGAAGACATGTACAACCGCTCCAACCTATCCCTCAAAGGGAAATACCGAAGTACCTTTACAGGTTTCTTGTTGCCTGCAGGAGTCATCTTATATCTGTCAGTGTGACATACCGGACATGCGTCAAGGCCACCAAGGTCATTCCCTTCTGGATCTTTACCCCAAAAGAGAACGCAATCATATCTACATGCATGGATCTTGATGTAGGAAAGCCCAAGATCTTTCAGGATACATCGGACCTTATGATGAGTGGTAGGAAGACGATGACCGTGAGACAGCATCGAAGCAGTGTACTGTAGATAATCATTAACAGCTTTCACAGTCGATTTAGTCTCAACTTTAATCTTCATTACGTCCATCACACTTTCAAGAACGGTCTTCTGACAACCGGGGTACACAGGGGTCTGTTGGAAAGCAAGCAGTTTGTTGTACTTGTTAATACCAGCAGTGTTGACAGCTCTAGGGAAGGGTTGCACCGGGTCAGGCATATACTGTCCTTGAGCGCATACACCGCTCCCATAAGGAAACATATCGTTGATGAAGACCGTTGTTGGATCGTTGGATGTACTGCCCGTCTCAGAAAATTGGCCATGATCATGCGGACCCTCAGAAGATGTTTCACCGTGATATAACCAACATGTGTATTTCTCCCAAAACCCGTTACTCTTCAGGTGCTGCCATACTTTGTCAATCGCAAATCGATGCATATCGTTACGACACTGACATTTCGTGCACGGGCAATAGAAAATTGTATTCCCGTTAGCATTAGCCAGCGCATATTCCAGAAAACTCATAATTCCTTTACCATATCTTTTGTCCCATTTTGGAAGCGAAATCCAACTCTTATCCATATCCTGAAAATATAACAAAATATATATGTATAACGCTAGCTAATTATTAATTAAATTCTATGCCATATATAAAATTTTAATTCATTTATATATATTCTACGTACTACAACTAATTGATAACAAATTAATTAACACACATATATATATAGATATACTTAATTAATAATTACATAAAAATATTATATATATCAACATCATCACAAAATCATCATCAACAACTTCATACCATCAACACAATATT
>NC_020496.1:36076310-36078363 GCF_000184155.1 Fragaria vesca subsp. vesca | reverse complement strand
TATATGTCTTTCCTCATCGCCAGAGTCTTCGTCTGTTTCTTGATTTGGATCAACATCAATAAGCCTTGGCTCTTCATCACGAATTCGCACCGAACGACCCGCTTTAAAATTATTAAGGCGAACGGTAGAGGAGTTAGGAATACCTATTGCGTTGGGCTCTTGATACGCAACATCCTCTTCCTCGTCTTTGGCCTCTCCAAGTGTAGCCGCCCGGTAAATGTTTCGAGGGTGCACAAGGTTGACTACTTTCCACTCGTCACCCTTAGCAAGATCATCAAGATAAAACACTTGTTTTACCGATGTGGCAAAAACGAACGGGTCATCTTCGTAAGAACTTGTAGCAGTGTTCACCGATAATATTCTGTACTGATCGGTCTTCATACTCTGCGGCCTAGTATCAAACCATCTACACTTGAAGAGGTACACTGTCATGCCTTGCCCATAAACGAGTTCCACCACTGAATGGAGAACACCGTAATAGTCAAATCCATTCCGCCCACCATGTGCCATGACCCCAGAATTCTGTGTTCTCCTTCTGCCGTCTCGTAGTTCGCATATAAATTGCACACCATTCACCTTGCACATCGGATAAACTCTTGACATTATCGGCTTCATCGCTAGAAGTCTTAGTTCGTGCGACCAATTTGGGTGACCATCAAATTGAATATGGTTCATCAAATTGAATTCGCACCGAACGACCCTTTTTAAAATTATTAAGGCGAACGGTAGAGGAGTTAGGAATACCTATTGCGTTGGGCTCTTGATACGCAACATCCTCTTCCTCGTCTTTGGCCTCTCCAAGTGTAGCCGCCCGGTAAATGTTTCGAGGGTGCATAAGGTTGACTACTTTCCACGCGTCACCCTTAGCAAGATCATCAAGATAAAACACTTGTTTTACCGATGTGGCAAAAACGAACGGGTCATCTTCGTAAGAACTTGTAGCAGTGTTCACCGATAATATTCTGTACTGATCGGTCTTCATACTCTGCGGCCTAGTATCAAACCATCTACACTTGAAGAGGTACACTGTCATGCCTTGCCCATAAACGAGTTCCACCACTGAATGGAGAACACCGTAATAGTCAAATCCATTCCGCCCACCATGTGCCATGACCCCAGAATTCTGTGTTCTCCTTCTGCCGTCTCTTTGTTCGCATATAAATTGCACACCATTCACCTTGCACATCGGATAAACTCTTGACATTATCGGCTTCATCGCTAGAAGTCTTAGTTCGTGCGACCAATTTGGGTGACCATCAAATTGAATATGGTTCATCTGCCACCAACCATTCAACTGTAAATATGGATAATTATGCAATAAACATAAACACGTACAGAAAAATTAAATTACGTACCCAGCCGCCAAAATAATCTGCGAACTCCCTGCTGTGGTACTCGAGATCACCTTGAATGTCTGGACAATATAGATGGATGTCTTTCCAGTATTCAACTTCTGGACAGTTAATCAATACCCACCAGTGGGCAATGACTAGCTCATGTGGTTGTAACTTGTAAGAGTCTAGCAAAATTCCATACACTTCAACATCACTGGAGACTATGGAAAGATTGAACTTCGGTACATCTACCTGCATGGTTTGCGGAGTTTCCTTCAACGCTCCTAAATACAACTTCATGTAGGTGACGCACTCGTGCGCAATATATGCTTCAGCTATACATCATTCAGGCGCGGATTTATTAGCCACATAATCTTTGTAGTCTCCAAGTTGACTGTAAATCAAGTTGCAAAATGTTATGATTATTGAACATGTATATATATTGAGGAATTCAGGTGTAAAAAACGTACATTTCCATGGGATACATCCAAGTGTAGTGTACTGAACCGGTAGGCAACAATTGCTCGGGAAGATGGATCATCAGGTGAGGCATGATGTCAAAAAAATTTGGAGGAAATATCCTCTCAAATTTACACATGATATAAATGATGTCCTCTTGCATTTCCCGGAGGTTAGATTTTTCACTTCCCGTGTGCATAACTTCTGGAAAAATCTTGCCAACGCTACTAACGGCTCCACCACCTGACTGGGAAGGAACG
>NC_020496.1:36064411-36065668 GCF_000184155.1 Fragaria vesca subsp. vesca | reverse complement strand
CACGTAGATGAGACGAAACTGCCCATACAAAATTTTGAGACATTACCTTCCGACGATAGGGCTACCCCATAAACCCGAATAACGGTAAATAGTAGACACGTTGTGATTCCGATGACTAAAATTCACAAACCAAAATTCGACCGTCAGATATGATCATTATGACGAAAGATGTCTATGGTAAAAAATTCAACTGGATTCGACAACGTTAAGGGCTCGATCGAAAGGGTCAACTCTAATCGAAAATAAGAAAACTGCATTTTCAAGCCCTAAACGGACTCGGATGGCCAAAAAAGCCTATACATCATGGCGATAGCCATGAGTCTGACTCATAGCGCCGTTACGCTTCCGGAAAGGTATCACAATAGTCAATCAGACACCAAACGCCAAATCTGCAGCATAGTGAATAGTAAGGGTAAGTCAACTATCGGCACCGAGACTTTACCGGAATACTGTGATTTTTCAACCGTAGTCGTATTTCACCGTTCTGGTCATATCTTATTTCACGACTTTTTTGCGTTTGAAGGTTCTACGTATAGTTTTTTTTTCTCAGATGAGTTGTTGTTTAGATCTGCAAATATAAGGCACTTTAGCCGACGAAATTATATTTTTTCGTCGGCTAAAGTTTAAAAATTTCGTCGGCTAAAGTTTAAAAATTTCGTCGGCTAAAGTGGACTTTAGCCGACGAATTTTTTTCGTCAGTTAAACTTTTAAAAAATTTCGTCGGCTAAACTTTTAAAAATTTCGTCGGCTAAAGTTCACAGACTATAACCGACGAAAAAAATTATTCAGCCGATGAAATATTACTTTCGTCGGCTAAAGTTGACCATAGCCGACGAAAATTTTAAATTAGCCGCGAAAAAAAATTCGTCGGCTAAAGTCCTAGCCGCGAAAAAAAAAATTCGTCGGCCTGGTTTTTTTATTTTCGTCGGCTAAAGCTTTTCTTCTGGTAGTGCATCTATGTAACTATCTATGTAACTATGCATGTAACTGTCTATGTAACTATCCATGTAACTACAGATTGATAGTTACCTGGGTAGTTACATACATACACTTGTGTACCTGCCTATGTAACTATGCATGTAACTATCCATCCATGTAACTATCTTGTAACTATCCATCCATGTAACTATACATGTAATTATGCATGTAACTATCTATGTAACTATAACTATGTATGTAACTATCCATGTAACTATGCATGTAATTATCAATGTAACTGTCTATGTAACTATTCATCTATGTAGGTAACTATCCATC
>NC_020496.1:36058275-36063759 GCF_000184155.1 Fragaria vesca subsp. vesca | reverse complement strand
CTTTCCGTTGATATAAGGCAAGTTTTTTGGATCACTATGAGCTGCTCCCAATTTGCAGTCGAATTTGACTGAAAATCTGGGCAGAATTTCGTATTTCTTAAGCTTTCATCTTTAATGTGCATCTCTTTGCAGCGTGTAGCATCTCTTTCCTCACATTCCTTACTTAAGAACTTGAGAAGGTCAGCCCTCGCTAGCACATCAAGGTCCACTGCGCTCTCATTGAGTAAAAACACCAAAATTCATTCACAGACATTTCCTCAAACACCTTGTGTGCATAACCAAATAACATAACACAAATTAAACATCCCAAACAGACATGCATTTACAATCTAATCAATAAAAGATTCATGACATAGCATTCTATTTCATAAATGACATACCCAAAATACAATAAAACCCATGAATTCAAGCTTCTTTTTCTATTTCTAGTTTTAATCACATAAAAAAGAAAAAGCATTCAATTGATAAAGAAGAGAGAAACATATTAGCTTACCTTGTAAGCTGAAAACGATGATCGAAATTAATCCGAAAAGCCATGACATAAGAGATTTGTTGAAGAATGAAAGAAAAATCAAAGAGGATGAAATCGTTGATGACGACGGCGGAGAGCTCCGTCGTGTGCTTCTAGATATGTTCTCTCTGAGCTCATTTTGGTAACGGCATCAATCTCTCGGTAAAGGACAACGGGTTCGCCGGAGAGAGTGATTCACCGGAGAGAGAGAAAGAGAAGAGAGAGAGAGAGAGAGTGAGGGAGATGAGTTGAGAGTGAGTGAGAGAGATATATAATGGTTAATATGTTATTATTTTTGTTAATGGCATGATATGTTAATTTTTTTAAAATTTATGGGCAACGGTTTAAAAATTTAAATGGGTGTATTGTTTATCATTAAGGAACATTTGTTAACAGTTTTATCATTTATTACTTCTAAATGTACCATTTTATCATTGGACCTATTTGTAACTCTAGCTTGTTTAATGAAGTTTTCATTTGACAAAAAAAAAAAAAAAAAAAAAATACAACACATGGCTAACCTGGCAGCTATGTAGCTAACCTCCAAATCATTATTAGAAAAATGGATAAGTACTCTAGGCTCTAGCTACTGAATATTTAAACAGCACGTACATCTTGACCCTTGAAACACATTCATCGTCGTCAACAAAGACAAATTAGTCTTCCTTCATTCTCACTGCATCGAAATGAAGAGAGCTGCAGAGCTGGTGTTCATCCCCTGCGCCGGCGTTGGCCACCTCATATCGGCGGTAGAGACCGCAAAGCTCCTCGTGTCTCGAGACGACCGCCTCTTCATCACCGTCGTCGTTATGAAGACCCCCTTCGACTCCAAAGGCAACGATGCTTGTATAGAGTACTGCATCACGCAAGCCTCGGATCGCATCAAGTTCGTCAACGTTGCACAGCCCGACGTCGACTTCATAAACATGACTCGCAGCGGCTTCCGCAACTCGTTCATCGAAAGCCACAAACCCTACGTCAGAGATGCCGTCACCGAACTCCTCACCGGATCGTCCAAGTCACCAACCCCTCAACTCGCCGGGTTCGTCATCGACATGTTCTGCACCACCATGATCGACGTGGCCAACGAGTTCGGGGTTCCTACGTACATCTTCTTCACCTGCAACGCTGGCTTTCTAGGGCTTCTGTTCCACCTCCAGATGATCCACGACGAGTATGACGTGGACATCGCCGACTTGAAAGACTCGGATTCCGAGTTGATCCTCCCGAGTTTTGTTAACCCGGTACCTATCAAATCCCTGTCGAGTGTATTTTTTGAGAAAGAAGAGCCCATCCCATTCGTAAGCCACGCAAGAAGGTTCAGAGAGACAAAGGGTATTTTGATAAATACCTTCTCGGATCTGGAACCTCATGCCCTTCGCTCTCTTGATTCTTATGGGAATATTCCGCCGGTGTTTCCAGTGGGACCACTTCTGAAAGAGGAAAGTGACGATAATAACCTTGGGGGGTCAGATCAGGCCCTTCAGAAGTCAGAGATCTTGAAATGGCTTGATGACCGGCTTCCATCGTCGGTTGTGTTCTTGTGCTTTGGGAGCATGGGAAGCTTTGGTGAGGATCAAGTGAAAGAAATTGCCTGCGCGCTGGAGCAGAGTGGGCACTCGTTCTTGTGGTCCATACGTTGCCCCCCACCGAAGGAAAAAATTACTCACCCCAGCGACTATGCCGATCCCACGGCCATCTTACCCGACGGATTTCTCCAACGGACCGCTGGGATCGGGAAGGTCATAGGATGGGCTCCTCAAGTGGCGGTGTTGGCCCATCCAGCCGTGGGAGGTTTTGTCTCCCATTGCGGGTGGAATTCGGTACTCGAGAGTGTGTGGTTCGGTGTGCCTATTGCTACTTGGCCGATGTACTCGGAGCAACAAATGAATGCGTTTGAGATGGTGGTGGAATTAGAATTGGCGGTGAAGATTAGTGTAGAGTATGGATGGGACTTTTATAACACCGGTCTTGAAGGGCAAATGGTCTTGAGTGCACAAGAGATAGAAAGAGGAATAAGGGAGGTGATGGAGCATGATAGTGATACAAGGAAGAGGGTGAAAGAGATGAGTGCAATGAGCAAGAAAGCCTTGATGGATGGTGGTTCTTCCTATTCTTCATTGGGACTTTTTCTTGATCAGATATTTCTTTGATCAATATTTTTGCTTGCAATGTCACTGTATTAATCAGCACGTTGTTCACTCTATTTCTTATGTTCTATTTTGTTCCTCCTACAATAGAATGACATTTGCGGCATAAATGGTGGGCGAAAATTTTTGTTTATCTTAAAATGAATAATTTAGGACTTCATAAAAAATAAAATGAAAAATTTAGTTATCTCATAATGAAATCTTAAAATGAACCGCTATTTTTCGACAAATGGGTCATAATTGGTTCGTTGTTAATAACACCTAATCTTATGTCGGCTCAAGATTGTGCATTTTGGGGGCCTCCAGAATTACCCACCAAATAGTTTTCTATTGTGGTTAGATCATGTTCCGGTTATTGTTATTTATTTTGGTCAATTTAGCTCGACCAACTATTCAATTACGCATTTGTCATTGAATTCATTGACTTGCGAGACTCTCCTCTTTAAGGTGAGAATACGTACTGTAAGGCTAGTGTAAAGGATTGACATTTCTGCAATGAACTTTAACAACGTCTAGTAAACGACGGCAAAGAATTTTGTATGTTCAATTTATTATTTTATCTTGTTCCTTTAAATAACTTCATTTCGACCACAACAATAAAATAGGAGGGAAGATTCAATAGGGTTTGGTTTAGTGGAACTGTGGAAGCATGCTAGACTGCAAGTGAGGCGAAACCTGTAAAAATCCTCCTGTTAATATATATTTATGGAAATAACTTGGGTGACCAGCTATGGTCACTTATGGGTGACAAACACCAATAAGAGATAGACAAGTGTCAATAATAATCATAAACAAACATGCCAAATACCCAAAACCCCCTTAATATGTCCTTAAATTGCAGCCAACCATTTTAAAATAGACACATGTCTCATGTTCATTGGCTGTAGCTAGTCACCTTAAGGTGACAAGCCCTTGTCACCGAAGTCCAGTTCTATATTTATATAAGAGGTCATTTATTTAAACCTAAACTTGTGAAAAACATTTCTTAAAAGAGCGGTCATACCTAAAAAAAATTGCTCCATACCCTAAAGGGAAAACCCACCATCCAACCTAACCCAACCCAAAACCATGGCCTCCTTCGCTCTAATCCCACCTCTCACCACACCCACTGAACCACCCGCAAGCACCCTAAATACCCAACTCTTAGTGACAATATCGAGACCGCCACAAATTGGCTTGCGCCTAAGCACATTCTGCCTCTGCCAAGAAGGCCAACCTCAGTACCTCACCTTTTCGACACTTTGCCTTGCGTAACCGCTCTTCTCTAAAACACCGTCATCATTGGCTTCATCTGCAGCGAACTCTTGTTCTATTCCCACGTGATCATTGGCTTCTCTAGAATTCGCTGACGAATATGTACTCCTGTGATCATGCCGAGTATAACTTATTACGTAAGGTGTTTGACGCAATGCGCAAGAGAAATGTAGTTGCTTGGAGTACGTTGGTTTCATGGTATGCTTAGACTGAGAGGAACGAGTATGTGAATGACATGCTTGTTGTGAGCTCGGCGATATTTACAAATGCTTAGCCCGGTTGTATTGACGGTGCATTTTCAACAGTTGTTTGGGGAGAAACACATAGATATAGAACACCATGATTGGTGGCTATGTACAGACGACTAGTTGGATGAATTCTGGCAAGTACGTAATTTTGCATGTCTCGGTAATTGATTTCAAATATATTCAGATGAGATTATCCGAAATGATTTCTGTATTTTGCTAATTCATGGTGCAGGTCAGCAGTTGTTGAAAGCAGTTTTGCTCAGATGTTCAAGTCTGAATATGTATGAACAAGTTTCAAAGTTCTGGATATACAATCGTCTAAGGTAAAAATGGTTATAGAAGTATGATGGAGATTATGGTGGGAAGTTTTGTCCTCTTCATTACTAGGAAAAAAAATCTCACAAGGATTTTATTCTCACTTATTGTTTTAAATTAACGGAAATATGTGACAAACTATCATTATGAATCTTAAATTAAGTGATATGTATTTGGATGGCTCTGTTTAACACTTCACACCATCAATTTTCTCATTAAGATGGATCTTTTATCTTATATATTCTTATTTGATGAAGTGAAAGTAAATTGAGAATAGAGAATCGTGAAAGATGTGTATCTCATTCATTGATAGGAGCCCTTTATATAGGGAATTACACATTACCAGTATGGTAAGGATATGAATACATAGATCTAGTCTAACTACATATCTTATTGGCATAAGGCAAAGGCACACATAAAGAATATTCTAGAACACTCCCCCTTGTGCCGTGCGTTGATATGCCAGTGGTGTTAATCTGTTGCCTCGTCAAAAACCTCGTCAAGTCACAAAAACTCTGTGGGAGAAAAACTGAACCTTGATCGTAGGAGAAAAAGAGTACAACGCACCAGCCTACTTCATTGAGATGGTACTCCCCCTGATGTGAACATTATTCAGAGAGACTTGATAGCCGAAGCATGCCTATACTTTTCACATGTTTCTCAAAAGTAGACTTAGGTAAGGACTTAGTAAATAAGTCTGCTGCGTTTCCTTCGGAACTAACTTGGTTCACTTGAATGTTGAGAAACGCCTGTTGCTGTTGGTTGTAGAAGAACTTAGGTGAAATGTGCTTTGTATTGTCACCCTTGATGAAACCTAACTTCATTTGCTCAATACAAGCTGCATTGTCCTCATAAATGCATGTAGGTCTATCAGTTGTAGAACTTAATCCACTAGTTCCTCTAATGTGCTTAATGATTGATCTCAACCAAACACATTCCCGAACAGCTTCATGCAAAGCTATAATCTCTGCATGATTTGAAGATGTCGCCACTAGAGTCTGCTTAG